>NC_047118.1:29521589-29594171 GCF_902500255.1 Thalassophryne amazonica | reverse complement strand
CAGCATTTTCCACTACATGTTTTTTTCATTCCATTACAGAAGTTGCATGGTGTCAGAGTCCCTGTCGGCTCCATGATTCCCTCAATGGAAAGCGAGTGGTGGGGGTGGTGCCATCTGGTGATTCAGTCAGACTCATCGCAAGTGTGCATATGAGTCCCATGCGGCCGGAGTTAGCAGCAGAAAGATACCAATGCTAAATTAACGTGTATCCACTGTGAGGACTCTGAAGGATGGCTTGAGGACGGAGACTCAGGATCTCTGTATCTTAATCCCTCGGGGAGAAAATTTAGATACAAGTGAGAGAAGTGCAGAAAGGCCGGAAACACGCAGCAAGGCACCGGCCCACTCCTCCAGCTGTACACCGCCACCGCCTCCTGTACACTATCCAGTCATGAAAGCCTCAAAAAACGCACAAGGGTTCCGGAAATCGCAAGCCAGCCACTTTGCTGCTGATGGACCTCGAATCGCTAACTGGCTGAGAAGCAGATTTAGCCAATTTATTTGTTAGCTGCTACTTTTTAAAAAGCATCTCTGGGAATTTCTGGCGGTGCAGCACAAAACACTATCACCTTGCTAAAATTACACTGTATCACAGAAACACCTGCTGGGCCTATTTCAGATAATAATCCCATTTCTACATGCCAGCACACCGCTCAGATGGGAGAAATTGGATTGTTTGCATTACTGACCTGTGGAGCAAGCAACAGCCTTCAGCTTTATTACATCCAATCGGTCTTTCATAAACAAAACCTCAGTTTTCAAGAAGGGGAAAACATACATAAAAAAAAAAAAACTAAATATGGGTACGGCAGCACTCTGAGACACACTCCATTTACTTTCTCCAATTAAATCTCTTTAATTGGATTGAGGGCTGGCACCTGGTTTACACTCTGTCAGCCACACGTTCAGCAATAATTGATGCCTGTTTGTGTGTGTGTGTGTGTGTGTGTGTGTGTGTGTGTGTGCGCACAATGTGGGGGGATTTAGAGCATGTCTTGGTACTCTACAATTTCACTCTGATCAATTTATCAATGGTTCGCCTCGCTGTCTGCCAGTGTCGGGGAAAATGCCTTCACACTTTGGTGACAAGCTAACGAAAAAACAAGTGCAACAAAAAAAATTGCAGCTTCACACTTTGATATCGTACACATACCACAAAGTCAATGGCGACAAACGGGTAGACGCCACTGTTGTGATGCCTCAGCAGGAGTTTGTAGGCCTGAAGTGTTGGCTGCAGGAGTCATTTGATACATTAAGGTGCCTCCCAAACAAATCTCAACAAATTTTACAGAATGAACTGGAAACACCTAAAAATTCACATCTTTCGATGTCGCCTATTGCAATTAATAAAATATACACTTCTGGGTAACTCTTACAAAACACAACCACACCTTCTTACTAATGTCATTTTTGAAAGTGAAGTGTTCTAGTTTTGTAACGATTACAATTTCACAATGGAAATTTTCTGAATGATGAAAGAATTCATTACTTAATGACTCATTACATAAATTGATATTCAACAAAGTCAAAGGATTTCTACAATTAAATTTAACTGAAAATCAATCCTTTCTAAAACACATAGGAAAAAAAAAATCAACCCATAATGCAATACTTTGTCAACATGTTTTTGTTTTTTGTTTTTTTTTTTTTCAGCAAAATTTCTGGTCCGATTGTTTACAAAGCTTGACGTCCACATTTATTTTTTACACACATCTATGAGAAACACATGCAAGTTTGTTCAAATTTGCAAGAGTGTGACCATGAAGGTTTACAGAGGGAGCAACTTTGGGTTAACATGTCGTGACTCTGTGATGGATTCTCCAGTGGATTTGGGCTTCTGATTAAATGAGTGAAATGTCACTGAATGTGGGTGCACAGTGCTTCAGGACACAAACAGAAGACAAACAGATAAAGCGTGGATAATACGCGCTTCACTTTTTCCACATTTTATTGTTACAGAATTATTCAAAAATGGATTAAATTAATATTTCCCCTCACAATTCTACTCACAACACCCCATAATGACAATAATGACAAAAAACTTTTTTTTTTTTGTGTAAAACTAAGAAATCACAAGGACATAGGTATTCACACCCTTTGCTCAAAACTTTGTTGCTGCACCTTTGGCAGCAATTACAGCCTTTTTTTATTGTAATAAATTTGCAAAATTCTAATATATATATATATATATAATATATATATATATATATATATTCACATTGTCATTATGGGGTGTTGTGAATAGAATTTTGAGGAAAAATGCATTTCATCCATTTTGGAATAGGACTGCAACATTTCAAAATGTGAGAAAAGTGAAGTGCTTTGAAAAATTTCTGGATGCAGTGTATATTACATTTACGGCCTCACTAGGCATGTTTCAGAAGTTCACGCTAAGGCAGCACATTTGCATACATACTATATATGAACTCGCATTCGCATCCTGAATAGAAACGACTGTGTAGAATACAAATGGTGTGCACCCACATATAGAAACGTGTAGAGATACAAATCTAAAGGACATGCATCAGGGTGCGCTGACAGCACCTTTAACACACTTTGAGAAACACGTTGGTTGCTGAATACCAAGCTGTGTGAGCGTACAAATGGAAAGAGGTAGAGACAGAGAGAGGGAGGCCAGGAGAGACCCGACACAGTAAATAAAAATACAATTTCCTCCAGTGACATGCCCATTCTGTTGGAAGCCTGACTCTAATTATTCTAAGCACTTTGAGGGATGGCTTTCCACTGCATTAATCTACACATCCCACCAGCCTATCCACAGTCAATGCACTTTTAACTACCTAAGGACACCCCCAAATCTCTTCCAAAAAGCTCAGGAGGAAAAGACTGACTTTGTGCAGTGATGGGGAAGCACTTGTCTGCTGGAATCTTTCTCTGCATCTCACAACACCTGGCAACTATTTTCATTTTCAGTTTCAAATTATGCATCCCCCCGACCCCCCAAAAATGGAAAGGGGAACATGGCTGATGCAGTGCAGCTCAAAATAAGGCTTTGATTCTCATTACAGAGAATCCACCTGAATGTGACTGTTTTCCTCTGGACAAGAAAAGCATTCGCAGCTCATTTGCAACCGAGGTGAATCAATAAGTCAGCGGGGACGATCAATCATTCGATGAACTTATCAGTGCATGCTGGATGAGACTCCACCCCCTGTGAGTAAGGCCCTCTTTGCTGAGAATATGTCAGTAAAAAAAAAAAAAAAAAAACAGGCACACTTCTAATGAGTGTGAGATTGATGCTGTCACGAGTCGTAACAGCGACACACAGCAGATTTCATGTTCACACGGGAAAGGATCACATGCACACACAGACCAACGGCGATTCTGGTCGTGTTTATCAAAATCGAAACAAGATCATACCATCTTTGAAAGATCACTACTGTCTGATGGAGACTGCACTGGTATGTCTACTCTTCATAAACATTGGACCCCCTGATGGTGAGAAGGGGAAAAAAAAACACGAGGCAAAAGGAGAGCTCTATCTTTCGAAATTAATCAGCATACCATTTTGAGTGAAAAGTTTGTCAAAGCCGGCCTTAAAGTGGATCTTTTCACCAGCAGACACACCAAGAAGCTAAACTGCCTGGCACATTATGAGGACACTGACATTTTGATATGAACTGCAGGACATCATGGCTCTCTGCACGATCCTTCAGACAAAATGCACAATGAGAAGAAGGCAGAGAGTTACTGTGAAGACAAGAGAATAAAGAAGGACATAAAACAACCTCCTTTTTATTAGGATGGGTGTGGGCTTGGCCTTAAAAGATCTCTTTGGGAAACGCAACTCAACCACAACCTCAGTGAGATCCACTGTGCTTAGAGACATTTCTGGCTTCCGCCAGTGTTCAAAATAAAATGCCAAGCAGGGATGGTGCATTCAATGTGCCTCGAGAAAAACTAAAAATCAATGCAAGCAGGCAGGAAGCGATGTATCACAATTTCACCAGTTAAATGAATCGATACACTCGCATCGCACACATTTGTATCTAGATACCGATTCACATCGATTAATCTACAGCGTAACTGGAGTCCACCTGGGGTAAATTCAGTTGATTGGACATGATTTGGAAAGACGCACACCCAGTGGCGGCTGGTGAAAAACAGTGGCTGCTGTGCCAATAGATTCCCTTGCCTTGTCCAGTAGAGGCATTCAAGTGAACAGTCGGAAAATTACTACAATTCTACAGTAATCATTTCATGTCCTTCTCAAAATCAGCAGTTTTACAGATAAAGTTAACCATTTACAGCTATATTAGGCCCCATTTCTACTTTGGAAAGGAACAGTATCAAATACAATACAACACTCAAGTTCTTGAGCAAAGAACATTTCACCATTTGACACCAACTACACACATAGTACACCAAACTGTACTGCACTGTCATTATCTTCAGACAAACAGATCCTGGGGTTCACAATGACACCGACTTTAACAAAATAGAAAATATCACCAAATTTACACTCTTTCAAAATATGGAAAAATTCTTCAATTGACAAAAGAACATTATGTACATACTACAATGTTCACACCACCTTCAGAGAGAGAGAGAGAGAAAATGTTTGTGTGTGTGTGAGAGAGAGAGAGAGAGAGAGAGAGAGCGTGTGTGAGAGAGAGAGAGAAAGTGTTAGTGAGAGAGAGAGAGAGCATGTGAGAGTGAGAGAGAGAGTGTGTGTGTGTGAGAGTGAGATAGAGAGTGTGTGTGTGAGAGAGAGGAGAGAGAGAGAGAGTGTGTGTGTGAGAGAGAGAGAGAGAGAGAGCGCGTGTGTGTGAGAGAGAGAGAGAGAGAGAAAGTGGTGTGAGAGAGAGAGAGAGAGAGAGAGAGAGAAAGTGTTCGTGAGAGAGAGAGAGAGAGAGAGAGAGAGAAAGTGTTCGTGAGAGAGAGAGAGAGAGCATGTGAGAGTGAGAGTGTGTGTGTGTGAGAGTGAGAGAGAGAGAGCGTGTGTGTGTGTGAGTGAGTGAGTGAGTGAGTGAGTGAGTGAGAGAGAGAGAGAGAGAGAGAGAGAGAGAGAGAGAGAGAGAGAGTGTGTGAGAGTGAGAGTGTGTGAGAGAGAGAGTGAGTGTGTGTGTGTGTGTGTGTGTGTGTGTGTGAGAGTGAGAGAAAATTAAGGTAATATTTTGCATGAACATTACTGAGTGGAATGGAGGCAAACTAAAGAAGCTTGAAAAACTTAAATTAAATAACTTGACTAACTAATAACACCAAAACCTTTAACTTAATTTGGTTAAAATTAATTAACAGTGTAGAGGACAAAGCACATTAAGTATACAAAACCACTTAATTAAATGTGTTGCTAAACTTGGGTTTGTCTTACTATAAGTGTCTTGTGTGTACTCAGTGGCTGAGTTAGAATTTCTTTAAAAAACATGCAAATTATTTTAGGGTTTTGTTTTGTTTTTAAACTGAGCAAATAATTTGTTTTAGAGTGTGGAATACTCCAAAGAATATTTCACTTCTGTGGACTGATCCTCATAACGTGTAAAGTGAAATCAAAATACCAGCAAGGCTGCAGCTTTGAACACTGTTACAAACAGCCCCGGCATCCCCTATTACAGGGGTGGGCAATCATGTGCCATAAAGGGCCGAGACACTGCAGGTTTTCGTGCAACCAATCACCTCAGCAGGTGATTTCATTAATGATCAGGTGTCTCAGCAGGTGATTTCATTGACAACCAGGTGTTTATGTTCAGAGCAGAAGCTCATCAGCAACCCACCTGCTGAGGTGATTGGTTACATGGAAAACCTGCAGTGTCTCGGCCCTCGATGCCCACCCCTGCCCTATTACCATTATAACTGATCTGCTGTCCCAATATAGATCACAGCTTTGACCCCCTAAAACAAACAAAAAAACATCACTCATTCATTTTATCTTAAATTTTCATCCTCGTTTCCACACCAGGAGCAACATTCGTGAATAAATCCGAGCAGCTCGTCAGCTCACCTGAGCTGAAGTGGATCCAGAGGAGTCAGTCCGCAGCTGGCAGAGGTGGATGCGTTCCTTTCCACCCCACAGTAAAGAGTGCAGATCAGCAGCCTCCGTGACGTGTGCGCGCTGACAGTGTGAATGAAGCCTGGCACGGTTTATAACGAGTCAGACAAACGTCTCTCCTCCAACCGGGATGTGCAACTGTCATTAAACCACGAGAAAGATCTGATGTGCGCACCTCCATGCGCCTCCAAAAGGATCCCCGCCAAACTTTGGTGTCATTGATTAGTTTTGTCCCGTTTTAAACCTCCGAAGAGTTCTTCAACTTACTCCAGCAAAACACACGGAGACAAAATAATAAATAAATAAATATAACCCAAACGTTGTCGTCACCATCATCTCTTACTGCCTGACTGACTGACTGACAGCAGCAGCTGCAGCGTCACGTATGGAGATACGTATGGACGTCATGTGACGTATCGGTCACGTCATTTTGTGTCCCGTGGCCATTCTGGATTACGACACGGTGGCCGCTGTTTACGTGCATTTGGCAAACAATTGCAGAAGCTTCAACGTCGGTGTGAAGAAGCCTCACGACACCGTGGCGCTGAGAGAGATCCACCGCTAACAGAAATCCACTGTTAGAAAAGAATTTGATCTTATTTTATTCGGCAATAAAATTAAATTACATAAAAATACTGCTGAGGATAACACAAGAACGCTTCCAATACGGATGCTTATTTACAATGTGGTCCTCGAGCACCGAGCTGCTGATCCGCAAGCTGCCCTTCCAGCGCCTGGTGACAGAAATCGCTCAGGACTTCAAGACGGCGAGGGGTTGGCAGCGTCCTTGTTCACAATATCGCTGTGTGACACTGTCGGCCAGTTCGTTACATCACCACTAAATTCACTATCTGGTACAAGATACGGAGCCACAGAACCAACTGCTACACATCTATCACGATAAATAGCTTTATCTCGAGGATTTAAAGCATCGTAATAACCGTACAATCTCTCAATTTTTCTATCATGCGCCACCCTCCTTGTAATCCAGAATGGAGACGGTACCTGTCCTGCAGCAAATCGGTCACATGATTGAAAACCCTCTATATCACTGACTGTAGCAATCTAACGTTCCGCATTTTTGTAGCATGGGCTAAAATTCTGGCGCCCCAAAGCCATTAATTTTGGCAATGTTGATTTGCCAAATATTTATTAATTTTCCCTAGCAACTTCATACAATTGGTAATTTCACTGCACTTCAAGGGCGCTTTGAATGACCGCCCAAGACGAGGAATGATACGTTCTCTGCTTCTGTCGGTGGAAATGCACTGTTGAATGAGAGTCAGTTGGAGGAAGTGTTGTTTTAATCATTCATATTACATGTAGGCACATAATATTAACTAAAACTGATACTGATAATACTTTTTAAATATATATATTATGACTTTTCCCCTCCACATCTAGGAGGGCAGCGCACGAGCGCCTCCTATGGGCCAGCCGCCACTACGCACACCTGTCTACATATAAGGTCCCACAGCTGACAGTCAGAGCACAAACCAAGCATGAAGTCAAAGGAATTGTCTGTAGACCTCTGAGACAGGATCGTCTGGAGGCACAAATCTGGGGAAGGGCATAGAAACATTTTCATGTTGTCATTAGGCAGTGTTGTGTGTAGAATTTTGAGGGAACATTTGAAATAAGGCTGTAACATAACATAAAATGTGGAAAAAGTAAAGCACTATGAATACTGCACTGTATGTATATTCACTCACTACATTTTACTTGTTACTGAAATGTCATTATATTTAAATGATTAGGAGTCATGATTGGAAATGTATATAATTTGTATTTCAATGGAGATTACTTTTGTTTCATTGAGAAAGTCTACAGTCGGGTTTAAACAAACCCACCAATTAAACAATGGTTCTAAAACAGTGAACTTATTCCTTCAGATTTTAGTTCAAAAATCCTGAAAGCATTGCAAATTACGTGAGACGTATTGGAAAAGAATTACAGGATAAAATGTATTGCAGCATAAGAGTGTTTTAGTAAAAAGATATGAAATCCTGTCAAATGAACTCAGTTAAACCTTGATCCATTTTCTGCTTCTTCTCAAACGGCCATACTGCAGTAGGACTTGATGCACAACTGTGCAAGCGCACTGCGGGGTGTGTTTTCGGAAAAATGAGGTTGCATACTCAGCAAATGCGCCTGGAAAAAAGGCAATGAATGAATAAACAACCAGCCAAACTAATAAATAATAGAACTGTCATGTTTTTATTCAACAGGAAAATTCCTCTGATTGAAGCCTGAGTGTGAGGGGTTTATTTCTGATTTCAAGCTCCACAGTCCACATTCATTTATATTGTGAAAAAAGCTCTGTTCTTTTATTTGGCTACTTAATGAAAGAATTGAGCATTTAAAAAAAAAAAGTCAGGGAAGACTGCATGGCATGTGCTCTGAGGGGAATCACGCTGTCACCCACACAAAAAGAGGCCAGCGACAAATGTGCTGTTTGTAATTTGCCACCTCTCAGTCAAATCCAAATGTTAATTTTATTTCCCTGCCAGAGATTTAACACTTTAATGATTTTACAACTGTGCAGGCGACTTTTCTATTGGAACAGGACTGCAGCTGGCTCCTACGTGTCTGATGATGGACAAGTAACAAATATATGTATACAGCATGTGCACTGATCAGTCACAGCACCTTGAGGAGCTGTGCTCTACACCAAGCTGCTTTTTCAAAAAAAAAAAAGAAATCTTCATTATTTCATTATTCAGAAGAAGAAGATGTGGAGTCTCTGCACAGTTATTGGGAAATCACCCCATTTCATTTGTGGACACCAACCAGCAGTCTGCTCGACGCAAATCAACTTAGATGTAAAATAAGTTCTGACAACAGAAAACACACCAACAACCAGCAAACAGGTGGCTGCTGCAACTCCCATCAACAATAACAGCAGCAACTGCGATCACACACCAAACAAACTAAAATCAAGCTGGCTTTTCAGTTTTAAATCAGTATTTATGAATGGATTTATTCGGCACACACAGGTCCAGAACAACAAAAAACTTATGAAGAAAATACAACAATGCACCCATGCACCCGAAAGGTTGTAGGCAGAAGCAAAAGCTTGTAAACACCTACCTCTTTAATAAAAACTAAAAATTATGCATATGGATATAAAATTATACATATACCCATCAGAACTAATACAATGTATATATTGATCCATGAATTAAAATATAAAAAAAAAGCACACAAACATGCATGCATGCAAGTAGCAGTGCACCAAAAAAAAAAAACAAACAAACAAACAAACAAAAAAAAAAACAGAATCAATAAACCTAATTTAACATGCTATAGCAAGTAACCAAATAATTTTTATAGAGCCTTTTAAAACCAACTAAACTACCGAGTGATTATGTTATCCGGGCAGTTACAGTCATTTGCAAAAGTTTAATGCCACTACTTCAGAAAAGTCATTTTGAAGCCTATAATAGGTATTGCATCATCCCATGATTGGAAATGCATCATCTTTTAACCCATTGAACTAGGCAAGCTAGTCATCACATAACTGGTGATTTTTCTATTGAACAGGTCTTCTTAAGTCTAGATTTCTTTGATTGTTTAAATTTTGGATGATCTAAATTATGGGCAAAAAACCCATCATTGTCAACTGTTAAAAGAGGGCAAATTGCAATTCTGCACCAAGAAGGGTTTTCTAAATGAAAGATAGCTGAGAAACTATCAGTTAGCAGACCTGCTTTACACTGTGCAATCAAAAATACAAGAACAATGAAAGTTATGGTGACAAACGCTGTTCTGGGAGACCTTGTAAAACCACCCCAAGGGAGGACCACGTTATTCGAAGGTCAGTAATCAGGTCACCGAGTAGTTCCTGCAAGAAGATTCGAGCCAATCTGCTAAATCATGGCACTAAAGTCAGCATCAGCACCATTTCATGTCGTTTGAGCCAAGAATTCAAATTAAAATTGTATAAACCTGCTGCCAAGCTGAGGTTGACACTGACCACGAAAAAGAAAAGCCTTACATTTGCAAAGAAACACAAAGATTGGACAGTAGAAGACTGGGCTAAAGTCCTATTTTCTGATGAATCACTGCTGCAGCAGTTTGTTGTCCGAAAGCGACGTGCGAAGACCAGTAGGACAATGGTTCAATGAAAGGTACACAATACCTACCATGAAACACCCTCCAAGTCAAATGATTTGGGGTGCAATGAGCAAAAAGGAAACAGATGGACTTCATTTTCTTGACCCAGGCACCACAATGAATGGACCCAGGTACAAAGCTCTGCTAGAAGAGAAATTAAAACTTCATATGGAAGTGCATCAGACTGAAATTTTCATGCATGATGGTGCACCTTGCCACAGCTCCAAGATCGTTTCAGACTTCCTCAGAAAAAAAATGGGGTGCAGACATTGGAATGGCCAGGCAACAGCCCGGATCTTAATCCTACAGAAAATCTTTGGACCTGCATGAAAGATAAAGTTGCAGAAAAGCAGCCAGCTAATGCTGAAGCATTGAGGATAGCAATTAAGGAGGTTTGAATGAAGGAAATGACTCCAGAATATTGTGCTTCCCTGATAGATAGCATGCCTCGCCGCATTCAAGCCGTGATCCAAAGCAAAGGCGGACACACTATACTAAAGGAATGGACCATTTTCACTCCATATGAAAGAAAACTGTACAGGTCATAGTGAATTTCAATAAAAAATGATTTCCAAAATAATTTTGTTTGCTGTAATAATATAATGGTCAATTTTGTGGGGGAAAACTGCAGTTTGCATGGGTGGCATTAAACCTTTGCAAATGACTGTATTCCAAATATTAACACCTTTAACAGAAATACAATGACTTTTTATGGTAGTTCAAATCTTTAGTTTCTGAAATAATAATGTTCCTTGTAAATTATAATTGGAGTCCCTCATTCCAAACAGGTCCTGGATGTGTTGTGGTAGAAGTCTATTTTTCAGTTTGAACATAATTTGTACAGCCCCAATTCCAATGAAGTTGGGACGTTGTGTGAAATGTAAATAAAACAGAATACAATGATTTGCAAATCCTCTTCAACCTATATTCAATTGAATACACCACAAAGACAAGATATTTAATGTTCAAACTGATAGACTTTATTGTTTTTGTGCAAATACTTGCTCATTTTGAAATGGATGCCTGCAACACGTATCAAACAATCTGGGACAGGGGTGACAAAAGACTGGGAAAGCTGATGAATGCTCAAAGAACACCTGTTTGGAACATTCTACAGGTGAACAGGTTAATTGGAAACAGGTGAGTGTCATGATTGGGTATAAAAGGAGCATCCCCAAACGTCTTTGCCATTCATAAAGACTGATGGGGTGAGGATCACCACTTTGTGAGCAACTGCAGGAAAAAATAGTCCAGCAGTTTAAGAACAATGTTTCTCAACATTCACTTGCAAGGAATTTAGGGATTCCATCATCTACAGTCCATAATATAATCAGAAGATTCAGAGAATCTGGAGAACTTTCTACACATAAGCAGCAAGGCCGAAAACCAACACTGAATGTCAATGACCTTCAATCCCTCAGGCGGCACTGCATTAAAAACCAACATCACTGTGTAAAGGATCTTACCGCGTGGGCTCAGGAACACTTCAGAAAACCATTGTCAGTTAACACAGTTCGTCACTACATCTACAAGTGCATTTAAAACTCTACCATGCAAAGTGAAAGCCATACATCAAAAACATCCAGAAACACCGCTGCCTTCTCTGGGCCCGAGCTCATTTTAAATGGACAGATGCAAAGTGGAAAAGTGTGCTGTGGTCTGATGACTCCACATTTCAAATTGTTTTTGGAAATCATGAATGTTGTGTCCTCCGGACAAAAGAGGATGAAGACCATTGTTACCAGCACATGGACAACTTACACATCTGTGATGATATGGGGGTGTGTTAGTGCCCATGGCATGGACAATTTACACATCTGTGATGGCACCATCAATGCTGAAAGGTTCATCCAGGTTTTGGAGCAACACATGCTGCCATTCAAGCAACATCTTTTTCAGGGACGTCCCTGCTTATTTCAGCAAGACAATGCCAAGCCACATTCTGCACATGTTACAACAGCGTGGCTTCGTAGTAAAACAGTGCAGGTACTAGACTGGCCTGCCTGCAGTCCAGACCTGTCGCCCACTGAAAATGTGTGGGGCATTATGAAGTGCAAAATACGACAACGGAGACCCCGGACTGTTGAACAGCTGAAGTTGTATATCAAGCAAGAATGGGAAAGAATTCCACCTACAAAGCTTCAACAATTAGTGTCCTCAGTTCCCAAACGCTTATTGAGTGTTGTTAGAAGGAAAGCTGATGTAACACACTGGTAAACATACCACTGTCCAAACCAAACATATGTCATTAATATATAAAATAAACAGCAAGGCCCAAGGACTGAGCCCTGGGGCACCCCACAAGTGCACTTCAAAAATTCAGGATTCATCCCACCCAAGTGAGCATATTGATACCTACTGGACAAATAACTAACTATCCAATCATGAGCCAATCCCCTGATGCCATACTTCCATAATTTATCCAATAGCAAGGCATGATCTATCAAATGTATCAAATAGTATAGTAGTAAAATAGTTAGTAAAATAGTAAATGCTTCCTATACGTCAAAAAAAAAAAAAAACTACGGTGTATTGTTTGGTTTCAATTGCATTCGTAATATGTTCCACAAAATCAATTACCGGCAGTGAAGTAGTACGATTTTTTTCTAAATCCATATTGCTGCTCATTTAGTATGTGATGTTTGGATATAAAACATTTAACCTCTTAAATAATACTTTTTCAGAACTTTTGAAAATTGAGGTAGCAGTGAGATTGGCCTGTAGTTTGAAAAAAAAATGTCTTTATCACCAGATTTGAACAGCAGTATCACTTTAGCTATTTTCAGTTATTTTTTAATCAAAGACATATCTTAATTATCACAAACAGTTTATTTTTTCCTTTATGTACAATATCAATTATTTCGTATTGATCAGTTTCTCTGATAAATATTGAATCTGAAAGGTTATTCCTTGTTGCCGTGATATCACAAGTACTCAAGTTAGAAGGTATAATTTAATTTGCTACATTTTCCCCACATTGACAAAATAATCATTAAAGTGATCTGCTATACCTTTCTTTTCCTAACAACTGTATCAGAATTTGAGTAAAAATATGTTGTCAGTACAGCTTGAGACTCCGGCAAGGGCGGTCACATTCCTCCCCTCTCCTCTCCTCCTTTCTCTCTATGTCTGCTCCAACCTTCAAAGTCCCAGCTTCACCAGACTGTGAATTCTTCAAATTAAGATTTGGATTAACCATGGAATTGATCAGCTGGTCTCTCAACGCTATTGACACCATTTTTTTTTGACAAGGAAACAGGGCTTTGGGACCCTGCGTGCCCTGATGGAATCTACATGCTTAGCTCCACTCTCTGTGGAAGACGTTGAGGATTCACTCCTATTCACTTTTATGGTGGGAGGTTTGGCACTGACTGGTTTGTGCGCTGCCCTGACCCACAGAAATAGCAAGATGGCTGCTTCCAGAATTTCATCCCAAAGTGTGAGGTCCGCAGGGCCGAAGCCCATAGGTCGGGGGTCTGGTGGCCGCTTTAGGCCCCCAGAAGCCAACGGTTTCTAGATAAGCTCAGCTGCATTCTGAGCATCCAAAACAGTAATTTTAATGTTTTGAGAAGACCATAAAGTGGACACCATTTGACTTATGCAATTTGAAACTGTGGGTATAAGTACTTTATTCTGAGAATAGCCAGCATTGATTTTATTAACATCCTGGTGTAAATAAGGTATCACCACATGTGTAGAACTCAAAAAGAATGATAGGTTGAGTTCTCATTAAAAAAAACAACAACTGCAATGTGGTAAAATGTATTCATAACTATGAAAGAACAGACTCTTAATAATTATTAACTATTACATACTGTACTTTTTTTCTCAAGATTTGTTTTTGCATAAGTTTGAAAAAACAACAGTTCATATGTTTAGGATAAATGACTTATCATGAATTTAATTTTCGAAGTGGCGCTAATGACAACACTCATACTGAACATAATGTTGTGTGGGCCGCCTGAAGAGGAGGTACTGCTGGCCCACCACCACCAGATGGCACCCTGCCTGGAGTGCGGGCTTCAGGCACGAGAGGGCGCTGCCGCCACGGACACAGCCGTGGGTGACAGCTGTCACTCATCATGTCATGATAGCTGTCACCCATCAACACTTCATCATGCTACTCCATTAAACCCGGACGTCATCTCCACCTCGTTGCCGAGACATCTTTGACCTGTGAAGGTAATACTCTCAGCCGTTGTTGTGCTAAAACACAGAATTCTCTGAGTTGTTGCAGGAGTTCCTGACGAGCCTACTGTTAACAGGACGCTAAGTTTGGGGAAACGTGACAAGTGACGCAGGTCAGACTAAGTAGCCCTCAGTCTCTTACTGTGTTAGAGGTGGAGGTGGAATCTCCACCTTTGTTATTACTGGGTGTACACACACCCACATCTTATTGTCTCTGCTCCTCGCCAGCAGTACCAGATCCGACACTCGGAGACGGTGGCCACCTGGGGACTCGGAACTTGGCCGCTCCAGTATTCTCCAGGTTCGGTGGCGGAGGAAATCGTGTGGTTCCGGTTCTTCTTAGGACAGACGTCTTCTATCCTCAAGCCTACCCACACGTCACCTTTGTGATTGACTGTTTGCTAAATCTTATATTCCTCTGTATTGTGGTTGTGCTCATTCACGACAGTAAAGTGTTCATATTCAACTCTTTCATTGTCCGTTCATTTACACCCCCTGTTGTGGGTCCGTGTCACTACACTTTCCCAACACATAATTTTGCTTGCATAGACTGATTTTGGAGATCAAGCAATAATTGCAGATGGGCTTTCTGAGGTCCCAGATAGCTTTTCTGATTTCCTTTTCTAACTTTCAGAATTTAGTAAATTAGCATATGGTCCATTGATACTTATGTGCTTATGTGTAGTTACTAGTCCCCTGAAGCAACTATTTTTGGTTTCAAATCTGGGCAAATGCAGTCCCAGAAAATTCTGAATGTGACAAACAAGAAACAGGTGTTGTAAACAAGTCAATGCTGCTAAAAATACAAACTTGCAGAAACAAAGATACTATTCTGACATGGTTTTGCACATAAGACTGGCATAGCATGTTTCAAGTACACACATATATGCCAGTAGGTGGGAAGGACATACCATATTCTGTCCCCCTGGTTGAAAAGGTGGGGGGGACATGTCCACCCATCCCCCACCAAACTGTGCTCATGTGTTTTGCATTTTAAAATTGCTTGTACTATTTTTTTTTTTCTTTTTACTTCCATTCAGGAGTCCCTTTGGGATCCAAGGTTTATCAGTATTTCACTTGTGTCCAATGTTTAATATCAATGGACAATGTTTGTCATGTACTTTGGAGATAATGGTTCATATGATTCATATGATTGGTCAATGTATTCAGTGTATATGTCATGCCAATTTTGATGCGATAGAGCCATTCGAAGATTAGCCATAGATTTCTCAGTTATTTTCCTTTTAAAATTTGGGATGCTAATATGGTCAACTTTATCAACTAAGGAATTATAAACAACAACATCTGGCAAGTGATCACTGATGTCACTAATAAGTTAATCCACCCGTTAAATTCCCAACAATAACATATGTTAATATATTGTCAATGAGTGTCGATGTGTTTGTAGTAATCCTGATTGGGTGTGTTATTGCTGGATATAATGCCATTCAGAACACAGAATCTAAGAATTCCGCTATATGTGTGATCCATGAGGATTTAGAAAATCTATGCTAAAGTCTCCAAAGACAAATAAGAGCTTATTGTTTTTAGCTGAGTTGTATATTTCAGTCAGCGTCTCCACAAAAAAGTTTATATTCGATCTGGGGACTCTGAAAATACAACTTATGATTATGTTTTTTGATTTTTCACATGTAATCTCCACCATAACACATTCCATAATGCCATCCAAAGAAAGTAACATATTTTGAACAATTTCACGGCGATAATTAGATCTGACATAAACAGCCACACCTCCACCCCGTTTATTTGTCCTATTTCTGGCAAAAAATAAATAAATAAAATTATAACCCTCAAACTTGACAGAATCAATATACTCATCTTTCAACCATGTCTCAGTAACTGCAATAACTGAAAAAAATTAATTATTAATTATTTTTAAACAGTCCTGAGTTTTGGAAAAATTCACAGAAAGGCTTCTACTATTAAAATATATAACAGAGAATGCCCTGTTTGTGAAGGAATATTGCCTAAATTATTCCTCACTAAAGTAATGACATAAATGATTTCTATTTCTAAGAAACAAACAATCCGGATTAATATTATTTCCAGTGTTATGAAATCTATGTTCAGTGTTTTTTTTTAATTGCGCTCTTGTGCAGGAGTAAATTGTGAAAACTCAGTTGACATTATAAAAGAAATGTAATCCACAGTCTGAGAAATGCAATTTAGCAGACTCTAATTTCACGATGTGAATCTAAACAAGGTATAGAATTTCTCAGGATTTGTCCCTTAACAAAGAATGAAACAACCTCATTCAAAGCATTCTAACTGACACATATTCCTGATGCACAGACCTCTGGCATTTTCAGGTGCATCCTTTGGTTTAATAAAAGCCTTGCAGTTTGTGACCCAGACTGAATGAATTTTGCCCTGTTTTCTAAGCAGCCTTGCTTTCCTAGCAATGTCTGCATGACTCTTGGTAAGATGCTCATTTATGTAAATGTTTGTGCCTTTCAGCTTCCTTCCCTGTTTAAGTAATTTAATTTTGTGCCTTCTATTTGCAAAATGGATGATGATAACTGGAAAGGATTTCTTATCCCGAGTCGGCAGAGTGTGACATGCTTTGATATTTTCTTTATTAATGTCTATGTTAATATGTTTACTATGGATGAATGCAGTCACCGGTTCCTCCATAGTTTCCTCATGTCCACCATCCTCAGCACTAACTGCCGTTACTGGTTGTGAAAAGTTCCATGGTTTAATTGTTAGTCTGGAGATGATGACATTGTTCATACGTGAATACTGCTCCATGTCAGACACCCGATTTTCTAGATGTAAAATTTTCTGTTCTTGTTCAGCATTTTGTCGTTTTAACTGTATGATTTCTCCCAGCAGTTCTGTAATGATGTGTTTTTTGTCAGGATTTTTTGTCAGGAATTCTGGGTCTTTTAATGAAGCTTAGGGCTAGTGGCCGGCGATAACCTTAATATTTCCTGTTTTTCTTGTTGTTTAATGCTGACAAATTACACTGTATTTCTTGTCTTTCTGATGCCTGATTGTGTTTTTTCTCTCTGTTTGAGGTGCAGCTCCATCCAGAGATGGGTGTGGTATTTGTGCTGGAGACTCTCCTGTCCTGTGCACCAACAGCATTTCCTGTATGTTCGTTTTGTGAATTGTTCTGTAATTTGTGTCTGTAGCATGGCCCAAGCAGAGGGTCACCCCTTTGAGTCTGGTCTGCTTGAGGTTTCTTCTGCAGAGGGAGTATATTCTTACCACTTCTGCTCTGGGGGTTAGTAAGGTTAGACCTTACTTGTGTGAAGCACCTTGAGGCACCTTTGTTGTGATTTGGAGCTATATAAATGAAAATAAATTGAATTTTTAAAAAAATGCTGGTGGCGGCCTCTGACGCTGCAGCGGGCATGGCTGGCGGCCTCTAACGAGCTGCAGGTCCGGCTGGCGGCCTCCGACGAAATGCGGGCCGAGCTGGTGGCTTCTGACGAGCTGCAGGTCCGGCTGGCAGCCTCCGACAAACTCCGACGAGTCGCGGGTGTGGCTGGTGACCTCTGATGAGCTGTGGGTCTGCCTGGCAGCCTCTGATGAACTGCGGGTCTGCCTGGCAGCCTCAGATAAGCCACTGGTCTTGCTGGCAGCCTCCGACAATCCATGGGCCTGGATGGGGACACCGACGCAGCCGCAGGCCTGGCTGGTGGACTTTGAACATGGGCGTGGGCTGTAGCAAATGGTACAGCCAGCTGCACAAACACCAAGTGTCTGCTCTGCTGCTCACTCTACTCGCTCCTGCTCCTGCTAGTGCTCTGCAAAATCCTGTGCATTTATGACATGCACCTGTGCAGAAAGGTTGTTAGTCTGCTCCTGTCCCAATCGACCTGTGCTCCGTGCGCATTTGGCGCTACATCCGGTGTACAACCTGTGCCAAATCAACATAATGATCCACTGTGGAGAACCTATGCATAAATGGCAGAAGTCAAAAGGTATTAGGATTCATAGCTACAGAGATAAATTGATTATGAATCAGTTATAAAATTAATCACCAGCAACTTGGATAACAGATGAATCATTTTGAGTCATTTAAAATATGTCCACATTTTCAGTTCCTTGAATGTTTTGTTATTTTGTCTTTTGTTTGATCCTTTCTGAGAGGAAGTGAAATATTTTTGGGTTGTGGACAATAAGAGACAATTGGAGGCATAATATTGGGCTTGAAAAACACTGATCAACATGTTTACTCATTTTCTGACATTCTATGGACAAATAAACCAATAATTAAGAGTATAATCAACATATTCATTAATAATGAAAATATCAATCAATCAATCAATCAATTTTTTTTATATAGCGCCAAATCACAACACACAGTTGCCCCAAGGCGCTTTATATTGTAAGGCAAGGCCATACAATAATTATGTAAAACCCCAACGGTCAAAACGACCCCCTGTGAGCAAGCACTTGGCTACAGTGGGAAGGAAAAACTCCCTTTTAACAGGAAGAAACCTCCAGCAGAACCAGGCTCAGGGAGGGGCAGTCTTCTGCTGGGACTGGTTGGGGCTGAGGGAGAGAACCAGGAAAAAGACATGCTGTGGAGGGGAGCAGAGATCAATCACTAATGATTAAATGCAGAGTGGTGCATACAGAGCAAAAAGAGAAAGAAACAATGCATCATGGGAACCCCCCAGCAGTCTACGTCTATAGCAGCATAACTAAGGGATGGTTCAGGGTCACCTGATCCAGCCCTAACTATAAGCTTTAGCAAAAAGGAAAGTTTTAAGCCTAATCTTAAAAGTAGAGAGGGTGTCTGTCTCCCTGATCTGAATTGGGAGCTGGTTCCACAGGAGAGGAGCCTGAAAGCTGAAGGCTCTGCCTCCCATTCTACTCTTACAAACCCTAGGAACTACAAGTAAGCTTGCAGTCTGAGAGCGAAGAGCTCTATTGGGGTGATATGGTACTACGAGGTCCCTAAGATAAGATGGGACCTGATTATTCAAAACCTTATAAGTAAGAAGAAGAATTTTAAATTCTATTCTAGAATTAACAGGAAGCCAATGAAGAGAGGCCAATATGGGTGAGATATGCTCTCTCCTTCTAGTCCCCGTCAGTACTCTAGCTGCAGCATTTTGAATTAACTGAAGGCTTTTTAGGGAACTTTTAGGACAACCTGATAATAATGAATTACAATAGTCCAGCCTAGAGGAAATAAATGCATGAATTAGTTTTTCAGCATCACTCTGAGACAAGACCATTCTGATTTTAGAGATATTGCGTAAATGCAAAAAAGCAGTCCTACATATTTGTTTAATATGCGCTTTGAATGACATATCCTGATCAAAAATGACTCCAAGATTTCTCACAGTATTACTAGAGCTCAGGGTAATGCCATCCAGAGTAAGGATCTGGTTAGACACCATGTTTCTAAGATTTGTGGGGCCAAGTACAATAACTTCAGTTTTATCTGAGTTTAAAAGCAGGAAATTAGAGGTCATCCATGTCTTTATGTCTGTAAGACAATCCTGCAGTTTAGCTAATTGGTGTGTGTCCTCTGGCTTCATGGATAGATAAAGCTGGGTATCATCTGCGTAACAATGAAAATTTAAGCAATACCGTCTAATAATACTGCCTAAGGGAAGCATGTATAAAGTGAATAAAATTGGTCCTAGCACAGAACCTTGTGGAACTCCATAATTAACTTTAGTCTGTGAAGAAGATTCCCCATTTACATGAACAAATTGTAATCTATTAGACAAATATGATTCAAACCACCGCAGCGCAGTGCCTTTAATACCTATGGCATGCTCTAATCTCTGTAATAAAATTTTATGGTCAACAGTATCAAAAGCAGCACTGAGGTCTAACAGAACAAGCACAGAGATGAGTCCACTGTCCGAGGCCATAAGAAGATCATTTGTAACCTTCACTAATGCTGTTTCTGTACTATGATGAATTCTAAAACCTGACTGAAAGTCTTCAAATAGACCATTCCTCTGCAGATGATCAGTTAGCTGTTTTACAACTACCCTTTCAAGAATTTTTGAGAGAAAAGGAAGGTTGGAGATTGGCCTATAATTAGCTAAGATAGCTGGGTCAAGTGATGGCTTTTTAAGTAATGGTTTAATTACTGCCACCTTAAAAGCCTGTAGTACATAGCCAACTAACAAAGATAGATTGATCATATTTAAGATCGAAGCATTAAATAATGGTAGGGCTTCCTTGAGCAGCCTGGTAGGAATGGGGTCTAATAAACATGTTGATGGTTTGGATGAAGTAACTAATGAAAATAACTCAGACAGAACAATCGGAGAGAAAGAGTCTAACCAAATACCGGCATCACTGAAAGCAGCCAAAGATAACGATACGTCTTTGGGATGGTTATGAGTAATTTTTTCTCTAATAGTTAAAATTTTGTTAGCAAAGAAAGTCATGAAGTCATTACTAGTTAAAGTTAATGGAATACTCAGCTCACTAGAGCTCTGACTCTTTGTCAGCCTGGCTACAGTGCTGAAAAGAAACCTGGGGTTGTTCTTATTTTCTTCAATTAGTGATGAGTAGAAAGATGTCCTAGCTTTATGGAGGGCTTTTTTTATAGAGCAACAGACTCTTTTTCCAGGCTAAGTGAAGATCTTCTAAATTAGTGAGAAGCCATTTCCTCTCCAACTTACGGGTTATCTGCTTTAAGCTACGAGTTTGTAAGTTATACCACGGAGTCAGGCACTTCTGATTTAAAGCTCTCTTTTTCAGAGGAGCTACAGCATCCAAAGTTGTCTTCAATGAGGATGTAAAACTATTGACGAGATACTCTATCTCACTTACAGAGTTTAGGTAGCTACTCTGCACTGTGTTGGTATATGGCATTAGAGAACATAAAGAAGGAATCATATCCTTAAACCTAGTTACAGCGCTTTCTGAAAGACTTCTAGTGTAATGAAACTTATTCCCCACTGCTGGGTAGTCCATCAGAGTAAATGTAAATGTTATTAAGAAATGATCAGACAGAAGGGAGTTTTCAGGGAATACTGTTAAGTCTTCTATTTCCATACCATAAGTCAGAACAAGATCTAAGATATGATTAAAGTGGTGGGTGGACTCATTTACTTTTTGAGCAAAGCCAATAGAATCTAATAATAGATTAAATGCAGTGTTGAGGCTGTCATTCTCAGCATCTGTGTGGATGTTAAAATCGCCCACTATAATTATCTTATCTGAGCTAAGCACTAAGTCAGACAAAAGGTCTGAAAATTCACAGAGAAACTCACAGTAACGACCAGGTGGACGATAGATAATAACAAATAAAACTGGTTTTTGGGACTTCCAATTTGGATGGACAAGACTAAGAGTCAAGCTTTCAAATGAATTAAAGCTCTGTCTGGGTTTTTGATTAATTAATAAGCTGGAATGGAAGATTGCTGCTAATCCTCCACCCCGGCCCGTGCTACGAGCATTCTGACAGTTAGTGTGACTTGGGGGTGTTGACTCATTTAAACTAACATATTCATCCTGCTGTAACCAGGTTTCTGTAAGGCAGAATAAATCAATATGTTGATCAATTATTATATCATTTACCAACAGGGACTTAGAAGAGAGAGATCTAATGTTTAATAGACCACATTTAACTGTTTTAGTCTGTGGTGCAGTTGAAGGTGCTATATTATTTTTTCTTTTTGAATTTTTATGCTTAAATAGATTTTTGCTGGTTATTGGTAGTCTGGGAGCAGGCACCGTCTCTACGGGGATGGGGTAATGAGGGGATGGCAGGGGGAGAGAAGCTGCAGAGAGGTGTGTAAGACTACAACTCTGCTTCCTGGTCCCAACCCTGGATAGTCACGGTTTGGAGGATTTAAGAAAATTGGCCAGATTTCTAGAAATGAGAGCTGCTCCATCCAAAGTGGGATGGATGCCGTCTCTCCTAACAAGACCAGGTTTTCCCCAGAAGCTTAAATTGTAATTCATTTCTATACTCGCTTACTCCAATCAAGGGTCTCCAATCATGGGGGGATGCAGCCTATCCCAGTAGTAATAGGGTGACAGGCGGGGTTCACCTTGGACAGGACACCAGTGTGTCGCAGGGCCACATGTAGACAAAGACACCTGTGGTCAATTTAAAGTTTTCAGTTACCTTAAAGCTAGAGTTGGTAGTCCTGGAGCGCTAGTAAGAGAGCAAGGAAGATTTGAAAGTATAACCTCAGTTCCAATGAAGTTGGGACATTGTGTAAAATGTAAATAAATACAGAATACAATGATTTGCAAATCCTCTTCAACCTATATTTACTTGAATACACCACAAAGACAAGATATTTAATGTTCAAACTGATAAACTTTATTGTTTTTGTGCAAATATTTGCTCATTTTGAAATGGATGCCTGTTTCAAAACACGTTTCAAAAAAAGCTGGGACAGTGGTATGTTTACCATTGTTTTACATCACCTTTCCTTCTAACAACACTCAATAAGCATTTGGGAACTGAGGACACTAATTGTTGAAGCTTTATAGGTGGAATTCTTTCCCATTCTTGCTTGATGTACGCCTTCAGTTGTTCAACAGTCCGGGGTCTCCGTTGTCGTATTTTGCTCTTCATAATGCGCCACACGTTTTCAATGGGCGACAGGTCTGGACTGCAGGCAGGCCAGTCTAGTACCCGCACTCTTTTACTACGAAGCCACGCTGTTGTAACATGCAGAATGTGGCTTGGCATTGTCTTGCTGAAATAAGCAGGGACATCCCTGAAAAAGACGTTGCTTGGATGGCAGCATGTGTTGCTCCAAAACCTGGATGTACCTTTCAGCATTGATGGTGCCATCACAGATGTGTAAGTTGTCCATGCCATGGGCACTAACACACCCCCATACCATCACAGATGCTGGCTTTTGAACGTTGCGCTGGTAATAATATGGATGGTCTTTTTCCTCTTTTGTCCGGAGAACATGACGTCCATGATTTCCAAAAACAATTTGAAATGTGGACTCATCAGACCACAGCACACTTTTCCACTTTGTGTCTGTCCATTTCAAATGACCTCGGGCCCAGAGAAGGTGGCGCCCACACAAACTTGAACATGCATCTGACTGTGGGATTCAGCGGGGCAGAGGAGAGCCGACTAAAGGCCCCCTGACACGAGCATGTCTTTTCACGCAGTAGCATACATGTCATTGTGATGATCCCACCCACTGTGTTCCCAGCTGGACACCGTTCTTTGTTCTATCGGCTGCCACATGCTCTGCGCTGGATGCTCTGTATATAACATAATTATTTTGTGTCGGATTAATCATTTTCTCTGCAAATTGGCCATTGAAAACAGCTGTAATCACTTCCTAAATCACACAGGAATGCTCCAGCTTCAGCCGTTCGAATGTGCACGCACTCGAGTGCCTAACAAGCTGCAGAAAGCATTTTGAACAGTCTAAAAAGATAATTATTTGTCATCTTTACAGTGTCATTGCTTGGTAAAACAGTTGTGTGTTCTTTCATTCTTCTGTATAGCTGTTAAATTATGTTTATGACAGATTTAACTTCTTGTTATAATGTTCAGACGAGCTGCGTTCTGATGTGATCCACTGACGTCACCACTCGCTCTGATCACTTCTTTACTCCACTTGACGAGCTGCACATCATGTTGGCAATTAGATCGCACCATGTACCATGACATTTATGCGTGGAAGATTTTTTGAACGTTTCAGCTCGTCAAGTGGCGTAAAGAAAAATTGAACAGAGCAAACTAACTTGTTCAATTCTGTTCTAACTAGCTTGTTAGGCACTGAAGCTGGAGCGTTCCTCTTTGATTCAGGAAGTGATTACAGCATTTTCAACTGCCAATTTGCAGAGCAAATGATTAATCCGACATGACACAATCCAGCGGAAGTGGTAGTTTCGGCTGTATTCCCTCTGCCATTGTATCGAATTAAACTTCTTCGGTGAAACGAGATGAGCGTGCACGCATGGAGGAGGGAGGGACAGAAGGGGCGTTGAGCCTGGTGATGTGAGCAGGAAGAACTAGACATGAAAGCATCTGATTGGTTTTTTGAGAGCAGACCGCAGAGCTTATATTGGCCGGAGTTTTATCGATCCTACAGCTGCTACAGACGTCTGATTTTTTTATTCCTTTTTCTGAATACATAATGTATTGACCACTGTTAGGATAGATGGACCATTTCGCCCAATATAACAAAAAGTGTTTCTGAACAGTTACCTACCTACCCTAGCTTTAAGATGCATGTCTGGAAATGGGAGGAAGCCAAAGCACCCGGAGGACACCCACGTTAAAATGGAGAGAACATGCAAACTCACAGTGGTGGGCACAGTTCCACTAATCCACTAATCGCTAATTATCGAAGCTAATATTTTCATTATCAGATTAGCTTTTTCAAATAACTGTGAAAACCATCAGTGGACCAATAATCTTCCGATAATTTTTAGACCAGTAAAATATTTTTGCAGGTGTAGTGAATAAAGCTTTAACAGTTAAAAACATACAGTTTCATAAAAAACTGTACAGTTTGCACAGTTCTAGTCTCTGCAAACAGAAGAAAGCTGGTTTCAGGAGAAACCCTTCTATATTTTTCAGTCAGAGAAGAACTGGTCACAGAAGAAAGCAAGAGGGGGAAGGGGGGGGGGGGAGATCATTTCTTTTGACACCATACTAACTTGCTGGCAATATGACCCAAGTCATCCAGAGGCATACAGTTTTAACTTATGGTTAAAATTTTAACCAAACTAATTTCTGACATGTTATTTAAATTAACATCTTATCTGAAGATTTATAAAGTGAAAATATCAGCTATATGTTTTAGTTTTAAAGTATTGCACTAATTTTGAAGGTTTTAGTGTAGACATGACTCGGAAGTGCATTATAGGTAAAAGTTCATGACAGGAGAAATGCATTTGAGACACTCTGATCAGGCTCCACACGGGCAACAGCATTAAACTCTTTATATATTGTGCCTAAAAAGCTCATGAATATATTATTTGGATTTATAGATGTTGTTATTGTGTTTGTTTTAAGTAAAAATGCCAGAAGAAGCTCAGGTTGCTTCTCCATTATTTTCAGTTGGAATCACTGTGAGCGCAATCGCTTCCTGTTTGCTCTTTAACGTTGTCCTTATTGTCCTTTACAACACTGTCATCTTTGTTCCAGAGTAATATATATAAGATGTCTGAAATTTAGTTTGCATTTATTAAATTCCACACAGATTAAACGTAGCAAACATGGATTATTTATTATTTGGAATATTTGTTTTGGCAAGTTTTCACAGTCTCTACTGCCATCTCCTGACTAGTAGTGTTCATGGCAGTATTCGCCCTAAGTATTGAGATATCCCATAATCCTTTGCATGCCAGAGAGTTATTGCAGCCTCTTGCTGCAACTTCTTCTTCTTTGTCTTTCGGCTGTTCCTGTTAGGGGTCGCCACAGCAGATCAATCGTTTCCATCTCACCCTGTCCTCTGTATCTTCCTCTGTGACACCAACCACCTGCATGTCCTCTCTTAGCACATCCATGAACCTCCTCTTTGGTCTCCCTCTTCTCCTCCTGCCTGGTGGCTCCATCCTCTCCCTATATACACTGGGACTCTCCTCTGCACATGTCCAAACCATCTCAATCTCGCCTCTCTGACTTTGTCTCCAAACCGTCCCACCTGAGCTGTCCCTCTGATATGTTCATTCCTAATCTTGTCCATTCTTTTCACTCCCAAAGAGAATCTCAACATCTTCAGCTCTGCCACCTCCAGCTCTGCCTCCTGTCTTTTTGTTAGTGCCACTGTCTCTAAATCATACAACATAGCTGGTCTCACTACTGTTTTGTAAACTTTCCCCTTCACCCTTGCTAATATTCTTCGGTCACAAATCACTCCTGCCACCTTTCTCCACCCACTCCACCCTGCCTGCACTCTCTTCTTCACCTCTCTACCACACTCTCCATTACTTTGAACAGTTGACCCCAAATATTTAAACTCATCTACTTTCACCACTTCTACTCCTTGTAACTGCACTATTTCACTGGGCTCCCTCTCATTCACACACATGTACTCAGTCTTGCTTCTACTGACTTTCATTCCCCTTCTCTCCAAAGCATATCTCCACTTCTCCAGACTAGACTCAATTTGCTCTCTACTCTCACTACAGATCACAATGTCATCTGCAAACATCATAGTCCATGGGGACTCCTGTCTGATCTCATCCGTCAACCTGTCCATCACCACTGCAAACAAGAAAGGACTCAGAGCTGATCCTTGGTGTAATCCCACCTCCACCTTGAATGAGTCTGTCATTCCGACTGCGCATCTCACCGCTGTCACACTATTCTTGTACATGTCCTGCACTACCCTAACATACTTCTCTGCCACTCCAGACTTCCTCATACAATACCACAACTCTTCTCTTGGCACCCTATCATAAGTTTTTTCTAAGTCCACAAACACACAATGTAACTCTTTCTGTCCTTCTCTGTACTTTTCCAACAGTATTCTCAGAGCAAACTGTTGTGTGGGCCGCTGAAGAGGAGGTACTGCTGGCCCACCATCACCAGAGGGCGCCCTGCCTGGAGTGCGGGCTCCAGGCACCAGAGGGCGCCGCCGCCTCACGGGAGCAGCCTCGGTGACAGCTGTCACCCATCACCTGAGACAGCTGACGGCAATCATCAGTGGGGTATATCAGCAGGACGGCATCTCCACCTCATTGCCGAGATATCGTTTCTACCAGAGAGGTAACATATCAAAGCCTACTGAGTACACAGTTTTGACTGAGCTAGTTATTGGTTTACTGTTCCAACGAGAGGTGGAGGTACCTTTCCTGCCGTTCGGAGTTCTGGGTGCAAACGCGCCCCCATCTAACTGTTCTTTTTCCCTCGCCAGCAGTACCAGGTCCGACACGCGGAGGCAGTGGCCACCTGGGAGTTCGGGACTTGGCGGCTCCAGGATTCCCGGGGTCCTGTGGCGGAGGAAGCCGTGTGGTTCCGGTCTTACCTTGGAGAGGCGTCTCCTATCTTCGAGCCTGCCCACACGACACCTTTGTGTATTGACTTTTGTCCATTTCTGTAATTGGTTGTATTCGTTGTGCACATTCACAACAGTAAAGCGTTGTTATTTTGACTTACTCCATTGTCCGTTCATTTGCGCCCCCTGTTGTGGGTCCGTGTTCCTACACTTTCCCAACAGCAAACATTGCATCTGTAGTGCTCTTTCTTGGCATGAAACCATATTGCTGCTCACAGATCTTCACCTGTTTTCTAAGCTTAGCTTCTACTACTCTTTCCTATTACTTCATGCTGTGGCTGATCAGCTTTATGCCTCTGTAGTTACTGCAGCTCTGCACATCACCCTTGTTCTTGAAAATAGGAACCAGCACACTTTGTCTCCACTCCTTAGGCATGCTCTCACTTTCCAAGATTTTATTAAACAATCTGATTAGAAACTCTACTGCCATCTCTCCTAGACACTTCCATGCCTCCACTGGAATGTCATCTGGACCGACTGCCTTTCCACTCTTCATCCTCTTCATAGCAGCCCTCACTTCGTCCTTGCTAATCTCTTGTACTTCCTGATTTACTCTCACCACATCATCCAGCCTTTTCTCTCGCTCATTTTCTTTATTCATCAACTCTGCAAAATATTCCCTCCACCTTCTCAGCACACACTCCTCACTTGTCAGCACATTACCATGTGCATCTTTTACCACCCTAACCTGCTGCACATCCTTTCCAGCTCTGTCCCTTTGTCTGGCCAATCGGTACAAGTCCTTTTCTCCTTCCTTACTATTCAACTGCAACTGATGAAAAGAAATAAAAATGTACATTTTGGTTGTATAATGTTCATTTACAATTGTTATGTGGATTCTCTCTGTGCTGTTTAAACTGCAGCAACTTTCTGGTGCACAAAGGATCATGGGTTAAGGTCTGAGAATCTGTGCACCAGTAGATGGCAGTGTTCTATGGATTTTGACCCAGTTATATCACAACTTGACTTTTGTCTTTTGCAAATGCCTTGAATATGCCATGAAAAAATGACATATTTTACAAAAGCACATTTATATGTAAACCAACACACACATCATATTAACATGTTTGTTTTTACATAAAATGAATGAGTCAACCAATCAGTGTTAGTGGAGGCTCATTTTACCCATAATCCCTTTGGCATCTTCAGAATTAGTGCATTATTTAAAATTAAAGATACGTATTATATTTTAACTTTGTAGAAATGACAGAATTGTCATTAATGGAGTTATTCTATCGGGATTAATTTGATTTCTAAATCAAAACCATGAGTCAAAACTACTTTATTTTCCAAGACCTGTGCCTCATGGTGGCACTGCTATATGTTCTTAAGGAATAATGACTTTTTTTGGCAACCTGGCAGTCAGGTTGCTTTTGCTGCAGTAGAGTTGAGCTTAATGCCTCTCAGCTGCTTCACTGCTGCAAAATATATAGCAAACAGGAGCTTCCAGCAGTGGGCAGCATGCACAAAGACAGAAGTGGTGACTCATTGTTTGTTTTTGTGATCGTGGTGTCAAAACTCAAAATCGGTTTGTTAGTAGCTGAGAGTGTACTGGAGACAGTACTGAAAGTTATCAGTTAGCTGTAGCTTCCGATAAATTTTTGGGTGGTTAATCGGTTTAGCTTTATAAAAGATAACTTTTCAGTTAGCTAATTAGCTGTTATCAAAGCTAACTTTTTGGTTAGCTGTGCCCACCACTGCAACCTCCACACAGAAAGGTTGGGTGCAGGGTGCAGATCCATATCTGGATTTGGCACAAGTTTTACTCTGGATTTCCTTCCTGATATAAGTGCAGTTTGATGTGGAGAAACCTGCTCACAGCTGCTGCTATTCCTGGACATAGAAATCTAATCAGAATCTACTCTGCTTCACATCTGAGGATCTGATGTAGTTTTAGTGTCAGCAGAATTACTACAAAAGAGAACTGAAGACTTCATTAAACTTTGGAGACGATCATATTCTGAAGTTTTTATCACATTTTGATCACATTCATGAACACATTCAACTAATTCTAATAAACTAAGCCATTGAGTGATCATGTGCAGATCTGGACTGCAATCTGGATAATGGAGGCCACTGTGCTAATTGGGACCTTCAAAGCAGCAGAAATGTTTCTGTACCCTTCCCCAGATTTGTGTCTCCAGACAGTCCTGTCTCTCAGGTCTACAGACAGTTCCTGTGACTTCATGCTTGGTTTGTGCTCTGACTGTCGGCTGTGGGACCTTATATGTAGACAGGTGTGTGTCTTTCCAAATCATGTCCAATCAACTGAATTTACCCCAGGTGGACTCCAATTAAACTGTAAAAACATCTCAAGGATGATCAGTGGAAACAGGAGGCACCTGAGCTCAATCTTTGAGCTTCATGGAAAAGGCTGTGAATGAACTTATGTACATGTGATTTCTTAGTTTTTTTTTATTAAAAAAAACATTTATTTTTGACAGAAATATAAAAAATTAAAACTTCTCACAGCCCCCACCCCCACACACACACACGCACACACCTTCCAAAACATTTGTTCAATATTACTGACACAATTTGGACAATGTACCTTTTGATGGATACATTAAAGCCTGTTTCCTGATCCATAACTGAACTTTTTGCCAAATTTTAGTAACAGGCTGAGCTCGCCTGCAGGCTATCAAACCTGAAATGGAGCCGGATTATCTCCTTCAGAGAGTTAATGATCAGGATTTTAAACTTGCATCAACCAGTGTTTCCCTGCATCATATCAGACACACCTGTCCCGGTGACATTCGGTGGTTATTTCAGTTGCAGATATTAGTGTAAGCAGAGTACACAATGTGTGTGTGTGTGAACACTGTGCTGCTCGGTGGCGGCTGACACAATGGAAACAAATTGCCACGGCTGCTGTGCAGCTCTCCATTACGTCGCAGCAGATCGAGGGAACGTAAGGCCTCGGGGTCAGTGCTGTGGCTGCCAGCAGACACAAGATGCAGGGCCCAGCCATTACTGCTAGCTAATTGGAGTTTTCCTCAGGGTCAGGCTAGCCATCTGCTGAGCCTTTACCAGAGAGGACCCCCTATACCCACTCAGCAACCCCCAACCCTGATTCCAGCATCATTTTTAACACTATGTTGCCGCTTGATCCAGCCCGTTCTCTCTGTAAGGACAGCGAGGGGGATTAGCAAAGGAGCGTGATCTCCCTCCACCGCAGCTGGTTAATAGGAAAAGTCTGTGTCTCCTCTGTGCACCATTCATCATGTCAAATGGTAATATCTTTAAAGGTCAGGCCAAGTCATAAAGAAAAAAGAGCCTTGGCTAAACTTTCCCTGGGATTTCTGGAGGTCTAATCACCAATCACCAAATCTGAAGTGACTCTTTTGATTGGCTTTTGATGGCCTTGTTTTAAAGTGAATCATTACCTTAAAAAAGATTACATTCTCCCACAAGTTTCTCATTTAGATGACCAGCAGCAGACTAATTTATACACAGAAACATGAAGGAAATACTCCATCTGAATTAACCAGCCTGATGAAACAGAAAGGAAAAATTACAGGTTGGGAGGAAAAAAAAAGAAAAAGAAAAACACAACAGCAACTTTAAACTGAAAAGCAGCAGGGTGCAAAAAAAAGAAAAAACATATAAGCCTGAAAAGATCTGAAAAAAAGGTAGCAAGGAATTAAAAAAAAAAAAAAAAAAAAAAAAAGAGCCAGAGGAGCTAAAGACTGTGACCGTCTGACAAGTGTCACACTGGTGCTTCGATCCAGCCTTCCTCCGCGCTAATGACTGTCAACACGACAAGCTGGGCCGTCTGAAGGGGGAGAAAATTACTCGCTGAAAAGCAATTGACTGACCCCATCATTTCTCAGGGAACTAGTGACCTGTGAATATTTCATTATGAGTAAAGTCGTGAGCCCCATATAAATGGGGAGCAGAGGGGGGTCATGCTGCTGAGCTAAGAGGAAAACCTGGGGGCCAAGCAGCTGTTTGGGCCGCCTGTCTTGTAACCTTTTCATTACTTCCACATTTCATGTTTCAGAGGAAAGGCAATGAAAAAAATGCAGGTTCTTCCTCAAAGTTTGGGGAAATGTTTCTCAGCAGACCGTGGATCTGGATGTGTTCAATGAGAGCTGAGCATGTGTGTGTGTGTGTGTGTGTGGGGGGGGGGGGGGGGGGGTTGTCTGTGTGGGAGAGATCGAGCTATTCTTTCACCCTCTGCACGACATTTGTCTTACATCAAAAAACATCAGAGGCCTCAGAATCGAGAGGGGCAGGAAGAGAAAGAGAAGATGAGAAAGATGAAAGAAAATCAATCCCCCGGCAAGCCTGATTGATCGGTGGAGTTTTGGACAATTTCATCAGGAGACTCCGCTAACCAGAGATGACACGACCCATATTGGAGGGAAAATGCATTGCGGAGATTGATACCCGCATTAGAGGCATTGGATCGGATAAACGTGGGCTCTGGCAGTAAATACGCGGGGCCCACATGCCCTCTGAATGACAACTTAATGCCAGAAAAATCCTCACAACCCACACTTCACTTTTCAAACTCGGACTGGATGTGATAATTGAGTCAATTAGGAGCACCTTAATCCACGGACGTGATCTTCAAAAGGAAAATCTACAGTCAATGTTTGGGTTTGGTCTTAAGGATATAAATAAAGACAGTTTGAAGATTGTCTCTGTTTATTCAAGGATGGAAGCAAAGAGCAAAAGAAGGATTATTTCTGATCTCATTCAGAAAGCTTGCATTATATATTAAATTCTATTCTCGACTGTTTTTGTTGAGCTTTAAATTATTTTGTGGAGCTAACTTTGAATTATTTCATTATTTTTTGACTCATGAACACTTCAGTATTTTCTTTACAATCTGACATTTTTCTTGATAATGATATATTTTTTTAAATGTATTATTATTAAAAACAAATGTGATTTATTTTGTTTGTTTATTAGTTTTCTTGGGGGAAGGGCGCATATTAGTCATACGAGAGTATGCAGGATCTCCCAAAAAGCATATGTTAATTTCTTCTGACTTTTTTTGAAATAATAATAATAATAATAATAATAATAATAATAATAATAATAATAATAATAATAATAAAAGTTAATTTAAAACTAGGATTAAGATTAGGATTGAGACTAGTCTTGAGCTCTTTATTTGACCTCCATTCTACTATGCAGAATATAGGTCAAATAAAGAGCTCACAATATCATATCATATCATATCATATATATATATATATATATATATATATATATATATATATATATATATATATATATATATATATATATATATATATATCTATATATATATATATATATCTATATCTATATATATCTCTCTCTCTCTCTCTCTCTCTCTCTCTCTCTCTCTCTATATATATATATATATATACACAAGTTTTATGACAGCTGCCCTTCTTGATGCATCTCCATATTAGAGAATGGCATGGGTGAGGTTTTGAACCGGTGTACGTTCCACACTGCAAACAAACACACTTAACCACCACCCCTGCCTGCACCTCTCATAATATCAACATGTTTAAATTAATTTTGTTCAACTTAATAAACTTTGTGGAGGACAATCCCAATAAAGTATACTAACCATTATTTGATAAACTTGAGTTGGTGTGCCGATGAAAAACATTTACTCAACAATGGCTGAGTTGGAATTATTGAAAAAAGATCCATGCAAATCGGTATCTCATTTTCTAAAGTTTAAGAGTGGAATATTTTTTACAGTGTACTCGATGACAAGCTACAAACACAAGACGAATAAGACGTCAATAAGAGCATCATGATGGAAACATCTCCTGAATCCACCTTAGTGAAAAGTGAGTTCTGCATTTGCACGACGTGGAAGTCAAACCAGTGGAGGGAGCAAATGGACTGGGTGAAGTAGGGGGAGGTGCAGAGGGAATACTGCTGATCGAGCAGATTGGCCACAAAAGCATGAAATAGTACATTACAGAGGGAAAAGGACAAAAGCAGCCACCAGGCTCTGATCATGTCGGCCTGATGGAGGCGGGGGGTGGAAGTAATCGAGGGTCATGCAGGCCGCATGACTGATCAGGGGACATCGGGCAAAGTGACAATTTTTGCAGATGGTAAATATTTCAGCAGTGCTTGGTCGTACAGTGGAGGTCAGAAAAGCTCAATTTTAGAACACAATAGAAAGACTCTTTTAATAAAACACACACACACACACACACACACACACACACACACACACACACACACACACACACACACACACACACACACACACACACACACACACACACACACACACACACACATACACTGCTCTTTGACACTTAATAGACCAGTTTCCTGACCAGCAGCCAGAGGATGCTGCCCTTGGAACATGAATTCGGGTCTGGACTCAGAAGCAGGTGCAGGACATGAGTGTCTGTGACATTTCACACTTTTCAAAGCAACAAAAAGTACTTCTCAGGTTAAAATCGCAGCCTCAAAGAAGACTGAGGGGTTTTATTTCTTGGTTCAACACACAAGGAGTTAAAAAAGTGTATTTTTAAACCTTCCTGCTTCCAGTGTAGCAGGATGGCACATGTGCAGATTTGATACACAACACCAGCGCCAATGGATTTCATCTACCTATCATTGGCTGAACATCACTTGCAGCAGTTCCTGCAGACACATCCAACTCAAGTTCCTGTGCTGGCTGTCCATCAGCACAGGCAAGCAGTCAAAACACAGACTAAAAGAGGAGGGTCCAGACACAGCTCTGTGCCCAATAAGCTGCCATTTAATATCCGCAACCAACGACTGGGGTCAAAAATCATGATGCTACCTCTTGTGCTGCCTGTGTCACTGATAAGACAGGAAGCAGCTAGCAAAGTGAGAGAGAGGGGCCAAACGGAGGATGTTACTCTGCTCGTCATGGGATTGGCCCCTCATCCTGCTTTACATTCCTGCATGTCTGCAGTAAAGTTGATTAAAAGCCAGGAGCAGACTTGAACTCATGACCTGCTCTGCCTTTCATCATTGTTGGTGTGGCACCTCCTGCTCCACTTTGCTGTGCTGTGTATGCACTGACATTATGACCAGCAAAGCACAGCCAGGGGGGAATCAGGAGCTCCGGGTGGGGAGACGCCAGCCTGTGAGTGGATGGCTGGAAGGAGCTGAACAGTAGGAGATCATTTATGAAGCAAAATCTTTCCTACCTCTCAACTGGTACCACCTCATTTTGAGCCTGACCAGGTGCTTTCTGGTGCACCAACCTTCTGGCAAATTGGTACACATAATGAGTTGGAGTCCACGCCACCATTAAAGAGAGCCTGGGGGTCCAACAGGGACTGTGACAACCCTATGGACTGTGTTTAAGTGATAAAAAAAAATGCATATACCATAAACCTCAAGCCTATATCAAATTAAATCTTGACTGTGCTTGTCTCATCTACAGCTCACATTGGTTCCCTCTGACATGGTTCCTTGGCACAGAAGTTCCTGATGTTAGAGTCCATTCACCCATTTATCCATTTTGGAAGAATATAATGGCTCCAATGACTTCTTGGCTTGGATTCAATAGGTGCTTCAAGAGAAGGAAACCTGGTGGGATTGCCTTAAATGATGAATACTATTGTGCTCAGAAAGAATCAATCGGAGCATTTCAACTTAATTCGATTCTATTCACAAAGGAGCTTTGGATGCAATCTCAAAATGAAAGTGCCACTTTGCTTGGAGTGGATGGGAGGAGAATTAAAGAGAGATATTTTGCATGGCTGGACACTATTTCCTAAGGATGTTATGCCTTTCAATCATGTCACTGTGTTTCTCACATCCCGTTGTTGTTTTTGTGCTGAGTGCAACAAAACTCCTGTTTTCAGTGGAGCCAAATGATTATGACGATGTGGAAGGGTCATGCTGCACCGCTTCTCTTAGATTCTCGCTTCAACGAAGCAGCATCACCACAGATAAAATGAAATGTTTTTTATTACATTTTCACAAACTGCAGTTCTTTCAAATGCACCATCAGTCAATTTGACTTCCAAGTTCAGTTCCTTGAAAGAAGAAAAAAGAACATATCTGTTTCAGAGGGAGCACAGGTGCTGCTGGAGGGCTCTCAGTCATCCAGCAGCCAGAGAGCCTCATGGGTATTCACCACTGGGCGCAAAGGCACGCGTGGTTGCAGATGATATTTATAAAATGACATCCTTGTGCTGTTATCTAATCATAGCAGAGTTACAATTCAACCCTGTTGATGAAAGAAGACCAGAGGGCGGACATGGCACAAAACATAAGCAGCTTTATTTGTGCCTTAGTCAAAATCTGCACCTTATTTTCCAGCACTCAATAAAATTCTACTTACACCTCCAATCAAAGTGCTTTGTACTGCCTGCAGAAGAAAACAAGTACACATGCACAGGCTCATTGTGCAGATGTAGAGCTACGGTGCATAAAAAAGACAGAAGCACAGAGCAGCACAGAACGGCAAGAATGCCTTTCTTCAGCGCCACTCCAGCCGGATGTCTCTTGCTGGTAAAGTGTAGTTGACATTTCAGTCAGCATTTGTAGTCACTAACTGTCAGTCTGTCTCCTTGCCCTCCCCTCTTTGTTACTGTGGGACCGGCTCACTTTCAACCCGGCTGTGGTTTGAAAACGACGGGATGAGTCAGATGGGGAGCTGGATTCAGTCTGCAGACGGGATTGAGTGTTGGATGTAGAGGAGCAACATTGTTTTGAGGATAACCCACTGGGCTGTTCACTTCAGGGACCTGCTCCCCCTGTCCCCCCTAGTCTGTCTTAATGAAGACAGTGGACACCCTGAGCGGTGGTGGTGCCCAAGAGCCAGAGACTCACATGACTGCCACCAGTTAGACATCCGAAAGAGAGCTGATGTCGAGTAAATAAAGTATCTCTAACCACAGTGAGTACGATAATAACAGCGGTAAAGCCAGTCAGGTGTATAATCAGCCTGCTAACTCCTGACATGAGCCGGTCTCCCCTGTGATGTCTCTCAGTAATATTCAAAAAGAATACATCACATGAAGGCTCGAAACATGAAAGCTGCTGTCTTTGTTGATGAAATTTCATCTCAAAGAAGCAGTTCAGAACAATGAACTAATTAAAAGACACAATTTTCAAAATTCAAGGTTGATTTAATCACGGATAAATTGTAACTCAGACAGATTGAGGCCCTGTCAGAGTCTGTTTACTGTAAAAGGTAAAATGAAGACAGACAGACAGAAAGGAGAAAAAAACACACACCTTGACGCTCCTTTCATCTACAGCAAAGAAAACCATGTCACAATAGTTGCCTCCTCAGATTTCCTGATCAAAGTGCCTTCGTTCAGTTCTAAGACTTCAAATCACATCCGCACTTCAGTCTGGGAGTTGAACTCTCCATCAGTGCAATCAATCGTCCTTTTTGAATTCAGATGGAACTTGTCACTCTATTAAAAAAAAATCTCAGCAAGCAGGTGACAGTTTCAAAACAGAAACCTCTAACTCAACAACACAGGAAACCGAGAAACAGGGCCCCACTCCAAGATCAAATGGAAGTCTGTATTTACAATATTCTGGATCCTCCCTGTTATCTACAGCTGCTCCCAAATTTAACTTGAAATCTGTAATCAACATCAACTCCACCCAGTTCTACTATACTAGATAGCGGTGTTGGTTATATATCAGCAGACGTAACTCTTTTGTGATGACATACCCGAATTAATAAAATGGTCAATCTCTGTGTTGAAAAGAAGGTCTGCTTGTTTATACAAGACCCCCCCACCCCCACCCCCCCGAGTCAGTTCATTCTGAGCAGAACATGTGGTTTTGAAGTCCACCTTAAAATTGTTGCTTCTGAATGGGTTAGAACAATAAAATATGACTTAATAACACTTTACACAAGGCTATATGACTTAACAATATGTATCTTTTGGATATTACAAAAAGGTCTACTGATAACAGCTCGGTTTTACTCTGTATGGCACAGTGAACGAGCAAGGCTATCCTGAGTACACTTTTAGCTATTTCCAACATTATTTCTCTTTAGATGTTAAACACTGCTGAAGCTGATGTTGAAGAGGAACATTTATGAGTGATATAGCGCCTCCTCTGATTGGAAACAGGGTGACTACAGAAGATTTTGCTGTTACCACCTGCCACTGGCAAATTTATCTCTGCCATTCAAATATGTGCACAATGTTCAGAAGAAGACAGAAAGTGAACTCAGCACCAACTCTTTCTACCACATATTGGAAAATTTAACCCAGAATACATTGCATCATAAGCATCCATCTTTCAGCAGATCAATACACTTCCAGATGCAATCAGAAGACAAACAGACAATGCATAGCAAGCTAACAACCAAGTACAGGACACAAGGTAAGCAAACATGCTACCACTGGCAAAGCTCTCTGTCTGATTTCCACTCAAAGTTTTGAGCAGGCACAAAACTTTTTTGATAGTCTTGGTAGATATCAGCTGACAAAGAACAAATTTAACAAAGGAGAAAAGGAATTGTAGAGGACAAAAATAGACATCCAAATTTTGTTTCCTTTGCTCAAACATTTTCCCAAACCATCATAGTGTAACAGCAATTAAGGGAACCTTAAGAGGAAGCTGAGATGGAGGCTATCGATTCCTACAAGTACATTGGGCTGTGGCTGAACAGCAAACTGGATTAGACAACCCACACCAACCACCTGTACAGGAAGGGACAGAGCAGGCTGGACTTTCTGAGGAGGCTGCGGTCGTTTAACATAATATGAGATAAGATAAAACTTTATTGATCTCACAGAGGACAAATTCACATGTTACGTAAGCTCTTAAAAAACACACAAGATGGGTGCAAGTAGAGGAAAATGTTCATCAACAGCATGTGCAAAGATAAGCAATAATAATAATACTAGTAACAGTACAGTGAAATGTTTCTGTGTAGGCTCTCAGTTGTCCAGGTGGTTTCCATAGTAGAGAAGCTTGAATCTTTGACTGGACTGGGTTGCTTAACGCAAGGACATTTTGCTTCAAATCATATTTGCTTCCTCAGCTAAAATTCTTGCTCTGGTAGTCTGACTTCTGTCTGACCCTTGTAGAGAAGAAAGAACCTCTAGTCTTTTATACAGGTAACAAGTTCAAACAGGTGCAGTTAATACAGGTAAAGAGTGCAGAATAAGAGGGCTTCTTAAAGAAAAATTAACAGGTCTGTGTGAGCCAGAATTCTTGCTGGTTGGTAGGTCTTCAAATACTTATTTGCAGCAGTAACATACAAATAAATTATTTAAAAATCATACATTGTGATTTCTGGATTTTTTTTTTTAGATTATGTCTCTCACAGTGGACATGCACCTAAGATGAAAACTTCAGACCCCTCCATGATTTCTAAGTGGGAGAACTTGCAAAATCAAAGGGTGTCCAAATACTTATTTTCCTCACTGTGTATATATATATATATATATATATATATATATATATATATATATATATATATATATATATATATATATATATATATATAATATGGGTGGATATATTTCAATTTTAATTTTCAATTTATTTTCCTTTATATAGCGCCAAACCACAACAGAGTTGCCTCAAGGCACTTCATACAGGTAAGGTCTAACCTTACCAACCCCCAGAGCAACACTGGTAAGGAAAAACTCCCTCTGAGGAAGAAACCTCAAACAGACCAGACTCAAACGGGTGACCCTCTGCTTGGGCCATGCTTGTACAAACATAAATTACAGAAACAATTCACAGAACAATTCATGGATGAATATACAAGAATTGCTGTTTGTGCACAGGACAGGAGGGGTCGCCAACACAAATACAACTCCCATCTCTGGATGGAGCTACACCTTAAACAGAGAGAAAAAAAACAGAATCAGGCATCAGAAACACAAAAAATACTGTATAATTTGCCAGCATTAATCAACAAGAAATACAGAAGAAATACTAAGGTGATCACCGGCTGCTAACCCTAAGCTTCACTAAAAGACCCAGAATTTAGGTAAAGTTGAGGCCGTAGCCCGCTCCAATTACTAATAACATGAATTAAAAGAGTAAAAAGCATAAAACAAAACTGTACCAGTATGCTAGCCATATGAAGCTAGCCATTCCACAGAACAGGGGCAAGATAAGAGAAAGCTATATGACCCACAGACTTCTCATTCACCCTAGAGACACAAAGTAGTCCTGCACGCTGAGAATGTAAAGCCCGGGCCGGTACGTAAGGTCTAATTAGGTCAGCTAGGTAGGGAGGTGCCAGTCCATGAATAATTTTATAGGTTAGCAGCAGAACCTTAAAAACTGATCTCACTGGGACGGGAAGCCAGTGATGAGACGCCAAAATGGATGTAATGTGGTTGAACTTTCTGCTTCGTGTCAAAAGTCTGGCTGCAGCATTTTGAATCAATTGGAGACCCCTAATGCTAGACTGTGGTAAACCAGAAAATAGAACATTGCAGTAGACCAATCTAGAAGAGATGAACGCATGGATCAGGGTCTTAGCATCAGCCATAGACAGGATGGGATGAATCTTCACTATATTTCGCAGGTGGAAGAAAGCATTCCAAGTAATATTTCTAATATGGAGGCCAAAGGACAACGAAGGATCAAAAATTACACCAAGGTTCCTCACTTTGCCAGTGTGATGTATAACACATGAGCCTAGGCTGGATGGATGGATGGATGGATAGCTTTATTATCATTGTCATTACAACAACAAGATTGCCACACTCACATTCCACAGACAAACAGCAATTAATCCACAATTATTACTTGTTTACCGTAATAATGGCACACATCAGAATTAAGACAACACATATACATTTGACATTGTTTATGTGCACTAAACTTGAAACAGTCCTTTTCCAAATTGAGGCAACGTGAGTGTGTGGTAGCCGCTGCAACTGGAGTCGTGCCACCTGCCAGCTTGGGAAGAACGGGGGCCTGCCACAGGGGGAGCAGGAAGGGAGGTAAAAGGAAAAACTGGAGCATGCTTCAGTCCATGTGTAAGTCAGTTTATTGTCTTTGTGGGTTGAGATAAAAATGGAGCCGAATAATCTCACCAAGGCCTGAATAAATTCCTCTGGAGGTAAACAGTGGGCAATTTGTCCTTGAAGCTACATAAGCCTGGAGTGTTGTAGCTGAGCAGTGAAAAACACTTTTAACAGGTCCACTTGTTCAGCCACAAACTCCTTCCATCCAGGTTTACTAAAATTTCTATCTTTTCTACAATGAAGGCATACAATGAAGGAGATTAGATACTCGTGTATAATTAGATTAGATACTGGTGTATAAGTTGAAGCCTGAACAACCAATAGGACTGATCATTACGCCCAAACCGACAATCCAAAACCGGACCCTGGACTGTCTCCCGAGGTGTCAGCGCACATCCACTGGCGCGGCTCCACCTGAAGCCCGAGGCGTCAGCGCAGTTCCACCGGCGCGGCTCCACCTGAAGCCCGAGGCGCCAGTGCACATCCACCGGCGCGGCTCCACCTGAAGCCCGAGGCGTCAGCGCAGTTCCACCGGCGCGGCTTTACCGAGGCCCGAGGCGTCAGCGCACATCCACCGGCACACCTCCACCTGACGCCCGAGGCGCCAGCGCACATCCACCGGCGCGGCTCCACCTGAAGCCCGAGGCGTCAGCGCAGTTCCACCGGCGCGGCTTTACCGAGGCCCGAGGCGTCAGCGCACATCCACCGGCGCAGCTCCACCTGAAGCCCGAGGCGTCAGCGCAGTTCCATTGGCGCGGCTTTACTGAGGCCTGAGGCCCGAGGCGCCAGCGCGGAGTTATCTGACCATGGGTCCGAAGAAGGCACTGACGGCGGAGGAGGGAGACGATATCAAGAAGTCCCTGGACTTTTTGTCTGAGGAAATCTCTGTGGTTAAAATGCAGCAGAAATCCATTATGGAGCTGGTGGAAGAAGTGAAGGCTCTCCGGATCCAGAATGCCGAGAAAGACCGGCGTCTGGTGTACCTGGAGAACCGTGTTGCGGAGTTGGAACAGTACACAAGGATGAACGACGTTATTATTACAGGAATTCATATTAAACCTCGATCCTACGCACGGGCGGTGTCAGAAGACAGCGGAGGGGAGGCCAACGAGCAGGAGGCCAGCTCAGTGGAACAACAGGTGGCTGACTTCCTGCAATCTAAAGGTATTCAAATGGACTGTAATAACATTGAAGCGTGCCACCCCCTGCCCAGGAGAGAGGATGGAGACAAGCGAGCAGTTATAATGAGGTTTGTCAACAGAAAACATAAAATGGCATTGTTAAAACAGGGACGGAAACTCAAAGGAACAAACGTATTCATCAATGAACATCTGACCAAAAGAAACGCAGACATCGCCAGGAAAGCTCGTTTCTTAAGAAAGCAGGGAAAAATTCAACAGACATGGACATCCAACTGCAAAACATTCATCAAATTGAATGGAACACCAGAACAAGCGAAGGTTATGGTAATCAGGAACATCGAGGATCTGGACAAATATGACCAATAAGGTATGAGGACACAAACACATCACAACACCATGACACAGACCAGAGGAACCTATTCATCTACTACCTATTCATCTACATCTGGAGACAAGAAGGATATAACTCAAAGGATTGCTGATCATGGAAAAGTAGAACTGAGAACATTTAAATACACAGACCACAATGTACTGGACTTGGAGCACGATATAGACCCGGACAATAATTTCTTCTCAAATATCAATGACAGTTGTTGCTATTATACAGATGAACAGTTTAATCGGATCATTAGAACGGATAACAAATTATCAATAATCCATTTCAACAGCAGAAGTCTATATGCAAACTTTAACAACATTAAAGAATATTTAAGTCAGTTTAAAAAAATATTTAACATAATTGCTATATCAGAAACATGGATCAATGAAGATAAAGGAATGGATTTTGAACTGGATGGATATGAATTTAATTGTGTAAACAGAAAGAATAAGAGTGGAGGAGGAGTGGCTGTGTACGTGGATAAGAACATGGATTATAAAATAGTAGACAATATGACAACTGTGATTGATAACTTATTAGAATGTATAACTATTGAAATATGTGAAGAAAAAAGCAAAAATGTATTAGTCAGCTGTATATATAGAGCACCAGGATCTAGTATTGAAACATTCACTGACTGTATGGGAAAAATGTTCTCAAAAACTAATCAAAAAACTGTGTTCATTTGTGGTGACTTAAATATCGATCTGCTCAATCCAAATAAGCATAAAATAACAGATGAATTTATCAGTATAATGTACAGTATGAGTTTATATCCAAAAATCACCAGGCCAAGCAGAATTACATCCCATAGTGCTACCTTAATTGATAATATATTCAGCAATGATATTGAGAATAACACTGTGAGTGGATTATTAATCAATGACATTAGTGATCAAACCATCGGTGGAATCAGCCAGAGGAGAAAATAAAATACAGGCGAGTGCGGACAGAGGAAAACATGAACACACTAAAGAAGGATTTACAGGAGCAAAACTGGGAAAAGGTATACAGTGAAAGTGATGTTGATAGTGCATATGAAACTTTTTTTTTACAAATATTTACATCATTATATGATAAAAATTGTCCAATTAAACAAGACTACAGAAAACAAAAAATCCAAGCTCGACCATGGATGACGAAAGGGTTACACTGTATAGAGAATTTATAAAACTAAAGACTAAAGAGGCAGAAAATAGATATAAGAAATACAAAAATAGATTAACTAATATTATACGGGTATGTAGGAAGGAATATTATAGTAACATATTATATAATAACAAAAACAATATTAAAGGAATATGGGATATATTAAATAGCATTATCAAAAATGGTAATAAAAAACAGAGTTACCCTCAGTATTTCATTGATAATAATGTCAAGAAGGAAAATAAGGATGAGGTAGTCAACGGTTTTAATAATTTTTTTGTAAATATTGGACCAAGCTTGGCAGAAAAAATTCCCGATTCCCAACCTGAGGATTGGGATAATAATCTCATAGAAAGAAATCCCTGTTCAATGTTCCTCACAGCAGTGGATGGAAAAGAAATTATAGACATTGTGAATAATTGTAAATATAAAACATCTACCGATTTAAATGAAATTGATATGGTGGTGGTAAAACAGGTCATTGAATGGATTGTAGAACCATTAACATACATCTGTAACTTATCATTTCAAACCGGTAAATTTCCCAATCAAATGAAAATAGCTAAGGTTGTGCCGCTGTATAAGACTGGGGATAGACACCACTTCACAAATTATAGACCTGTTTCTTTGCTTCCACAATTTTCCAAATTATTAGAAAAGTTATTCAATAATAGATTAGACAAATTCATAAATAAACATTAATTACTTACTGATAGTCAATATGGATTCAGAGCACATAGTTCAACATCACTTGCATTAATAGAATCAGTTGAGGAGATTACAAACGCCATAGACCACAAATTACATTCAGTTGGAATATTTATAGACCTTAAAAAGGCTTTTGATACAATTAATCATGACATATTAATCAATAAACGTGAACAGTATGGGATTAGGGGGTTGGTGTTGCACTGGGTGAGAAGCTACTTAAGTAACAGAAAACAGTTTGTGAAGTTGGGGGAATATACATCATCATGCTTGGACAATGCTTGTGGCGTCCCACAGGGGTCAGTATTGGGTCCAAAACTGTTTCTAATTTATATAAATGATATTGTCAATGTTTCCAAAATATTAAAATTAGTATTATTTGCAGATGACACAAGCATTTTTTGTTCAGGGGGGGATTTGCAGGAGTTACTGAGGAGGATCAGTATAGAAATGGGAAAATTGAAAATATGGTTTGACAGAAACAAATTATCATTAAACTTAAGTAAAACAAAATACATGTTATTTGGCTATTGTAATACAGACAAACAGGTTCAGTTACAAGTCGAGGGGGTAGATATTGAAAGGGTACATGAAAATAAGTTTCTGGGGGTGATAATAGATGATAAGATAAACTGGAAGACTCATATAAAACATATACAAAGTAAACTGTCAAGAAGCATTTCAGTTCTAAACAAAGCAAAACATATTCTGGACCACAACTCACTCCGCATTCTTTACTGCTCACTGGTTTTACCATATTTACAGTACTGTGCAGAGGTATGAGGTAATACTTATAAAGGTACAACACAATCACTATCAGTAATGCAGAAAAGAGCTATAAGAATTATTCATAATACTGGCTATAGAGATCATACAAATCCACTATTTTTACAATCCAAATTCTTAAAATTCACAGACTTGGTTCATTTTCAAACAGTACAAATTGTGTATAAAGCAATAAACAATTTACTTCCAGCAAATATTAAAAATATGTTTTTTAACAGATCAGGGGATTACAGTCTGAGGGGGAAATTTAATTTAAAGCATCAGTGGGCACGAACAACATTAAAAGGTTTCTGTATTTCTGTCTGTGGGGTGAGGATGTGGAACAGATTGGGAGTGGGGCTCAAGCAATGTCCAAGCATGAACCAGTTCAAACAGCGGTACAAAAATATGGTTTTTTCTAGGTATAGGGAGGAGGAAGGGTAATGAGGGTTAGGGTGTTTTTGTTTTTTGCTTCGGCTTGTAAATATATAGCATTTTGTATGTAAGTAGGTATGTGTAGGTGTATATTTATGTTTGTGTATATATATGTGTATATATATGTATATATGTATATGTGTGTATATGTGTATATATGTGTATGTATATTTGTATGTATGTTGATGTGTGTATGTATATATATATATATATATATATATATATATATATATATATATATATATATATTGATATTGGTTTAGGTGTGTAGGAATCTATGTGTATATGTGGCAAAGGGTATTACTGGTTGTGGGGAAGAAGGGGTAGGGATAAATAAGCTGATGCTTCACCCTACCCCTTTTCGGACATGTTGGGTACACAGTAGGAACTTTTTTGTTGTTGTCTTTACTGATCTATCTTGTAATTGTTGTTGTATCAAATGTTCGAAATAAACAGTTTTCATTCATTCATTCATTCATTCATTCATTCATTCAACAACCAAATCCCAATTATGAATTAAGAATATTCCCAAGTATGAATTAAGAATATTCACCGGCCTCCGAAACCTTCAGCTTCAACTGCAAGGCACACATCAGCTCCAAGGTGTCATCCAATTTGCGTCTGAGTTCAAGAGTCAACGCAATCTGACAATGCACTACCTTGCCAACCTCTTAATCATGACGGACAAGCGAGGGCCCGTGGTTCTTGATGCTGCCGTCTTGCAAATTTTCCGGTAGATCAGGGCAGCACATAAGCCAAAAAGTACCAGCCCTGCTGCCATGAGACCAAATATGAATAAATCCTCGACGTCCTCAACGGAGAAAGGCGCCAAGCATGCAACACGCCAAGACCCCCAGGAGTCGAAGACATAGCCCGCAGGATATGTTCCATCCGGGCAGGTAGGATCCCCCCGGTCCTGATCTTCTTGTAGAAAAAATGGTGTCAATAGCGTTCAGAGACCAGCTGATCAATTCCAAGGATTTGAGGACTTCACAGTCTGCTGAAGTAGGGACTTGAAGGTTAAAAGCAGAGAGATAAGGGAGAGTGGAGGAGATGCAACCGCCCTCATCGGAGTCCCAAGCCGTATAAGGCTTGGCTGAGTGTTAACTGGTGAAATTGATGCCGATGTCTCAATGGACCAAGAACCATCATTTCAGTCTTATCAGAGTTTAAAAGTAGGAAGTTTCTAGACATCCAACTTCTCACTGCTGCAAGGCAATCTTCTAAGGATTTTATGTGAACGAGATTACCAGCAGTTATCGGCATATATAACTGAGTATCATCTGCATAGCAGTGAAAGGTAATCCCAAAACACTGCAATATGTGCCCAAGGGGTGCTATATAAAGGGGGAAAAGTAGGGGGCCTAAGACAGACCCCTGTGGAACCCCATATTTCATGTCACTGAGGTTAGAGGTAGTGTTACTGTACAAAACACAGTGAGAACTACTGGTCAAGTATGATGTCAGCCATGTAAGGGCACTCCCAGTAATCCCAAAATGATTTTCCAGTCTGTCAAGTAGAATATGATGATCCACTGTATCAAATGCAGCACTGAGATCTAACAGCAACAGAACCATAGTGGTGTCCAAATCCATTGTAAGCAGAAAATCATTCACCACTTTAGTGAGAGCCGTCTCTGTGGAATGATATTTTCTAAAAGCAGACTGCAGTGGCTCAAAGAGATTATTCTCTGTAAGATAGTCTACGAGCTGCCGTGACACCACTTTTTCCAGAATTTTAGAGCAAAATGATAGATTTGATATCGGCCGATTGTTTTTCAGTACACTAGGGTCAATATTAGGTTTCTTAAGTAAAGGTTTAATCACTGCAGATTTGAAACATTTTGGAACACATCCAGAAGTTAAAGAAAGATGAATAATTTCCAGCACAATTGGCCCAAGAGTGGGGTACAGGTCCTTAAACAGTTTTGTTGGTATAGGATCAAATAAACAGGTTGTGGTTTTTGATGACGTTACGAGTTTTGTCAGCATGCCCAGTGAGATACTATCAAATTCTGTAAATGTAGGTAATACCTCGGTAGTGGCGCCCACCTCAATAGCATGGTGTAGTGGCTGGGTTAAGGCATGCTGGGATATGTTCAACCTAATGTCATCTATTTTCTTCTCAAAGTAATCCAGGAAATCTTGTGCTGTAAAAGGAGAGCGAGCTACAGGTGGTTGTCCATGAATAAGTGTTGCTATTGTGTCGAACAAGAACTTTGAGTTATGCTTGTTTTTGTTGATCAAATCAGAGTAGTAGGTCCGCTTTGTAGCCAATAATGCATGCTTATAGTCTAAGATAGCATCACACCACGGAAGGTGGAATACCTCTAATTTTGAACGACGCCATTTCCGTTCTCGACCTCTTGCTTTATGCTTGAGGTCACGCAGGTAATCACTGAACCAAGGTGACTGTGATTTGGGGGGGGCGCAGTTTCAACACAGGTGGTGCAATCATGTCGAGTGTAGTTTTGAGCACTGAGTTTAAACTATCCACAAGTCTGTCTACTGACTGGGTATTTGTCAAAAGTGAAGCTAAGACATCAGGCAGTCTAGCTTCTAGTTCAGTCTTAGTTGAGGAGTTGATGCATCGCTGCAGTGATGAGGTTGTTGTTCCACTAAACATGGCAGTGAAACTGTAAACTTAATAAGTGAGTGATCAGAGATGATGTAAGAGGCATGATGTCAATATTCATGACAGCAATACCACGTGTGAAAACCAGATCCGGGGTATTTCCACTAATGTGCGTCGAATCCTGAATGCATTTTCGAAATCCTAATGCATCCACAATTTCCATAAATGATTTGCAGAAGGGATCAGAAGGCTTATTTATATGAACGTTAAAGTCACCAATGATCAGAATGTTATCTGCACTAGCTGATAAGTTAGAGATGAACGCACCAAATTCATCTAAGAATTCAGAATATGGGCCATGAGGCCTATATCAATATCAATATCAACATCAATATCTTTATTGTCACTATAAAAACAAAGTTCATGCAGTAAAACCTAAGAATTCAGAATATGGGCCAGGAGTCCTCATTACAGTGACAAAGTAATATGGCTGATTTGTATTCTTCTGACCATGGCAATGTGTAATATCCTGAGCAGAGCATAGAATCAGATGCTCAAACGAGTCATATTTGTGACCCCAACAGCTAATAAGCTAAACCTCTATTTATAAATAAGAGTAACACCCCCGCCTTGCTTTGCATCACGAGGGACATGACTAATATAATGAAATATGAACTCAAAACCAGAGTTCAAACCTTTCAGAGATCTCGCTGTTGCGTAAATAACTTATTTTATTATTCTTTTTTATGAGAGCTGAAATAAAAAAATGCAAACAAACAAAAACATATTTTTGTTCTTTTTTGTTTATTATAGTGCATGATTTTTACAGTAAATGTTTCTTGAAATTTAAGTAACTTGAGGATAAGAAAACAAGCTGTAGTTAATATTTGTTGATGTCAGTTACTTGATGGGTGTTTATTTCCTAGGTTCATTTGGGGCTGGGGGTCATTTTGGTTGGAGGCAACAAATTCTCTTATATTTCTGTAATAGTTGCCAAGATGTGTGCCTCACAAAGAATGAAGGTCCAAGTCTCTAGGTTCCTGGGGCTTCATGTACAAAGACTTTCACTTTCACTTTATTTATTTTGTGTCCCCCACGGGGCAGCCAGTTCTGCAGCCTGAGAATACATCAAAAGCACATGACACACAGAACACACACCAGTACCATTACCATGGTGCAGCATCACAAACAATTACAGTCCAAACATTAAAATACAGTCCATTAAAATGATTCCAGTTTTAACTCCTTCCTTGGCCTTGCTTTCCTCTTTACTTGTCTGTGGTATAGGTCAGACAACGTACTCTGTGGTACTCCCAGTAACTTTCCACAGGCCTTCACTATTTTAACCAGTGAATTTTTAGCCTTAAGACTGAGATTCCCATACCAGCACAACATAGAAAAGGTTAAAACAGACTCAATACAAGATTTGTAAAAAAGAATCATAGTCTTATCCACTTGAAAATAAGACAATTTACGAAGACAGAACAAATATTGTTGACCCTTTTTACACAACATGTCAGTATTAACATTAAAGTTTAGCTTGTGATCAATTATAGTCCCCAAATACTTATAAGTTTCCACAGACTCCACCTGCTGGCCCTTAATGAAGGTAGCCTGAGCTGGTGTGAGCTGTCGTCGGAAGTCCACAGACATATCTTTTGTTTTAGCCACGTTTAACTGTAAATATGACTTATCACACCACTTTACAAAATCTTCCACCACCGGGCCATGATTATTCTCATGATTATGTAAGAGACTAACAATGACAGTATTGTCTGCAAATTTCAAAATAAAACGATTTTCGTGATGGCTTTGACAATCATTAGTGTACAATGTGTACAGAAGTGGCGAAAGGACACAGCCCTGAGGAGATCCTGTTGAGGACAAAAGGGTGTCTGACATGCACCCATTTACTCTGACTCTCTGTGATCGGTCTGTTAAAAAATCTAAAATCCAACCAGCAATATTAAAATCTACAGAAAAATTATTCACAAGTTTGTCAATTAAAATGTGAGGTTGGATAGTATTAAAAGCAGATGAAAAGTCAAGAAATAAAAGTTTGGCATGTGCTTTGTTGCCCTCAAGGTGTTTAAAAACAAGATTTGGGCCGACTGTGCTGGAAATTATTCATCTTTCTTTAACTTCTGGATCTGTTCCTAAATGTTTCAAATCTGCAGTGATTAAACCATTACTTAAGAAACCTAATCTTGACCCTAGTGTATTGAAAAACTATCGGCCGATATCAAATCTATCATTTTGCTCTAAAATTCTGGAAAAAGTGGTGTCACGGCAGCTCGTGGACTATCTTACTGAGAATAATCTCTTTGAGCCACAGCTGTCTGCTTTTAGAAAATATCATTCCACAGAGATGGCTCTCACTAAAGTGGTGAATGATTTTGTGCTTGCAATGGATTCAGACACCACTACAGTTCTCATACTGTTAGATCTAAGTGCTGTGTTTGATACTGTGGATCACCATATTGTACTTGATAGGCTGGAAAATCATTTTGCGATTAGTGGGAGTGCCCTTACATGGTTGATGTCATACTTGACCAGTCGTTCTCAATGTGTTTTGTACAGTAATACTACCTCTAACCTTAATGACATGAAATTTGGGGTTCCACAGGCATCGGTCTTAGGCCTCCTGCTTTTCTCCCCTTAGATAGCATCCCTTGGGCACATACTGCGACATTTTGGGATTACCTTTCACTGCTATGATGATGATACTCAGTTATACATGCCGATAACTGCTGGTAATCTCATTCACATAAAATCCTTAGAAGATGCCTTGGTTCTTGGTTCAGTGAGACATCGACATCAATTTGACCAGCTAACGCCTAGCCTACACTCGTGTGTCATACATCACACTGATAAAGTGAGGAACCTTGGTGTAATTTTTGATCCTACATTGTCCTTTGACCTCCACATTAGAGATATTATGAGGACTGCTTTCTTCCGCCTGCGAAATATAGCAAAGATTTGTCCCATCCTGTCTATGGCTGATGCTGAGACCCTGATCCATGCGCTTATGCCTTCAAGATTGGACGACTGCAATGTTCTATTTTCTGGTTTACCACAGTCCAGCATTAGGGCTCTCCAATTGGTTCAAAATGCTGTAGCCAGACTTTTGACACGAAGCAGATAGTTTAACCACATTACACCCATTTTGGCATCTCTTCACTGGCTTCCTGTCCCAGTGAGATCAGATTTTAAGGTTCTGCTACTAGTCTAAAAAATTGTTCACGGACTGGCACCTCCCTACCTAGATGACCTAATTAAACCCTACGTATCGGCCGAGGCTTTGCAATCTCAGGGTGCAGGACTACTTTGTGTCCCTAGGGTGAATAAGAAGTCTGCAAGTCATAGAACTTTCTCTTATCATGCCCCTGTTATTGTGGAATGATCTCCCTGCGTCAATAAAACAGTCAGATGCTGTGGAGACTTTCAAGTCCAGACTTAAGACGCACTTATTTTCCCTTTTGTATGGCTAGCATACTGTCACAGTATAGTTCTATGCTTTTTACTCTTAATTCATTTTAATAGTAAACGGAGCATGCCGCGGCCTCAACTTTACCTAAATTCTGGGTCTTTTAGTGAAGTTTTTTAGGGCCGGTGATCACCTTAGTATCCTGTTTTTCTTGTTGTTTAATGCTGGCAAATTATACAGTATTTTTTGTCTTTCTGATGCCTGATTCTGTTTTTTTTTTTTTTTTTCTCTCTCTCTCTGTTTGAGGTGCAGCTCCATCCAGAGATGGGTGTGGTATTTGTACTGGAGACCCTCCTGTTCTGTGCACCAACAGCATTGGTGTGATTTGGTACTATATAAATGAAAATAAATTTGAAAAAAAAAAAATCTGGATTGTTGAGATTTCTTTAGCTTCTTTTGGAAACATCATATTGACTACATGTGTAAGAAAACCAAACAGGGGATGTATTTTCGCCATCATTTAAGATCGTTTGGAGCTACACGACAGATACTCCTACTATTGTATACTTCTGTTATTCTCATCATACTGCAGTATTGTAATGCTGTGTGGTACAGCTGCCTGTCCACTTCTGTAAAATCTGGACTGGAAGACTTGTTAAAATCTTTTAAAAAATTGTTGGTCAGCCTTTATAGGGTCTGTATGAAACCTCTTATCATAACAACACAATAAGGCTGTCAAAAAACATCACCTCTGACACTAATCATGTCCTGAGCAGTGAATATGTCCTTCTTCCATCTGGACGCCGATACAGTGTTCCATTTTGCTCCTGTTATTCATCACATGATCAGAGCTGAAACATTTTGACATCCCAAAATTTAAGTAAAGAAATCCATTAACAAATGAGATAATTGAATTAGAACCTAGAAATAATCAAAGTGAATCTGTGAATACCTCACTGATCTGTAGGTCTTCCAAGAGAAGTTGTTTAAAAAAGAAGATGTAACTAGGACTGCAAGCAGTCATATACGGGCCCTTGTTCTGCGCGAGTGCCAACCCAGGCCAGCGCGTCCCCTTGTGACCATATGTGGGCATGTGCATACAGCGACAAGCACTCATCACACAGTTCAAATTTCAAGCAAATCACACAATGCATGAAGGAGTTATGACATGTTGATGGGTCATTCACTAGGGGGCACTCAGTGTACAAACAGAGGGGCCAGGTGTGTTCAAGAGCCATCCGTTAACACACATGTGAAGTTTCAATTCAATCAGGTAATGCATGAATGAGTTATGACATGTTGATGGGTCATCCACTAGGGGGCGCTCAGAGCACAAATAGAGGGGTCAGGTGTGTACAGGGCAGACAATAATCACACAGTACAAGTTTTAAGTCAATCAGGTAATGCATGAAGGAGTTATGACGAGTTGATGGTTCATCCACTTGGGGGCACTTAGTGCACAAGCAGAGGGGCCAGGTGTGTTAAGGGACTGACCCTCATTACACATGTGAAGTTTCAAGTCAATCAGGTAATGCATGAAGGAGTTATGATGAGTTGATGGTTCATCCACTGGGGGCACTTAGTGAACAAACAGAGGGCTCAGGTGTGTTAAAGGGATGACCCTCATTACACATGTGAAGTTTCAAGTCAATTAGGTAATGCATGAAGGAGTTATGACGAGTTGATGGTTCATCCACTAGGGGGAACTTAGTGCACAAACAGAGGGGCCAGGTGTATTAAGGGACTGACCATCATTACACATGTGAAGTTTCAAGTCAATCAGGTAATGCATGAAGGAGTTATGACAAGTTGATGGTTCATCCACTAGGGGGCACTAAGTGCACAAACAGAGGGGCCAGGTGCGTTAAGGGGCTGACCCTCATCACACATGTGAAGTTTCATGTCAATCAGGCAAACCATGAAGGAGTTATCATGACTTGATGTTCCATAACGAAGGGTAAAAATGTCGGCGTCGTAGCGGCCACACCCTTCGACACAGAGAAAAGCTTTCGATAACTTTTGATCAGTATCATCTCTGGATACTGTGAAAGAAATTTGAAGTGCATTGGACAAAATCCCTAGGAGGAGTTCATTCAAATACAACGTGTGGAAATCACGCAAAAATGAGAAGAAGATTCCAAAATGGCCGACTTCCTGTTTGGAGTAGACTAATGGTGCAAGAGACTTTTAATATCCATCCCATCCATTTTCTTCCGCTTTATCCGGCGTCAGGTCGCGGGGCAACAGCTCAAGCAAAGCTCCCAAGACCTTCTGATCCACACACACCTCCCCCAGCTTCTCCGGGGGAACCCCAAGGCGTTCCCAAGCCAGCCGAGAGACGTAGTCTCTCCAGCATGTCCTGGGTCTTCCCTGGGGCCTCCTCCCAGTGGGACGTGCCCGGAACACATCTCCAGCGAGGCGTCCAGGGGGCATCTGAAAAAGATGCCCGAGCCACCACAACTGGCTCCTTTCGACGTGGAAGAGCAGCGGCTCGACTCCGAGCTCCTCCTGCATGACCGAGCTCCTCACCCTATCTCTAAGGGAGCACCCAGCCACCCTGCGGAGGAAACTCATCTCGGCCGCTTGTACTCGCGATCTCAGTCTTTCGGTCATGAGCCAAATCTCATGACCATAGGTGAGGATTGGAACGTAGATTGATCAGTAAATCGAGAGCTTTGCCCCCCTACTCAGCTCTCTCTTCACCACAACGGTCCGATACAGCGACCGCATTACTGCAGATGCTGCACCGATCCGTCTGTCGATCTCACGCTCTATCCGTCCATCACTCGTGAACAAGACCCTGAGATACTTAAACTCCTCCACTTGAGGCAAGGACACTCCACCGACCTGAAGAGGGCAAGTACCTTTTTCCGGTCGAGAACCATGGCCTCAGATTTGGAGGTGCTGATTTTCATCCCGGACGCTTCACACTCGGCTGCAAACCGCCCCAGTGCACGCTGAAGGTCCTGATTTGACGAGGCCAACAGAACCACATTGTCCGCAAACAGCAGAGACGAGATTCTGTGGTTCCCAAACCAGATCCCCTCTACACCCTGGCTGCGCCTAGAAATTCTGTCCATAAAGATAATGAACAGAACCAGTGACAAAGGGCAGCCCTGGCGGAGGCCAATGTGCACTGGAAACAGGTTTGTCTTACTACCGGCAATGCAAACCAAGCTCCTGCTGTAGTCGTACAGGGACCGGATAGCCCTTAGCAAAGGACCCCGGACCCAGTACTCCCGGAGCACCCCCCACAGGGTGCCCCGAGGGACACAGTCAAACGCCTTCTCCAGATCCACAAAGCACATGTGGACTGGTTGGGTGAACTCCCATGACCCCTCGAGCACCCGATGGACCGTGTAAAGCTGGTTCAGTGTGCCGCGACCAGGACGACAACCACACTGCTCCTCCTGAATCCGAGGTTCAACTATTGGATGAATTCTCCTCTCCAGTACTCTGGAATAGACCTTACCGGGGAGGCTGAGGAGTGTGATCCCCCTGTAGTTGGAACACACCCTCCGGTCCCCCTTCTTAAACAGAGGGACCACCACCCCGGTCTGCCAATCCAGAGGCACTGTCCCAAACCGCCACATGATGTTGCAGAGGCGTGTCAGCCAAGACAGTCCCACAACATCCAGAGATTTAAGGTACTCAGGACAGATCCACCCCAGGAGCCTTGCCACCAAGGACCTTTCTAACCACCTCGGTTACTTCGGCCTGGGTAATGGATGAGTCTGCGTCCGAGTCCCCAGTCTCTGCTTCCTCTTCGGAAGACATGACGAAGGGATTGAGGAGATCCTTGAAGTATTCCTTCCACCGCCCGACAACATCCCCAGTCAGGGTCAACAGCTGCTTCTGTCTCCTGAGGCGTCAGACGGTTTGCCAGAATTTCTTCGAGGCCGACCGACAGTCCGTCTCCATGGCCTCCCCGAACTCCTCCTAGACCTGAGTTTTTGCCTCTGCGACCGCACGGGCTGCGGCATGCTTGGCCTGCTGGTACCTGTCAGCTGCTACCGGGGTCCCACCTACCAACAAAGACAAGTAGGACTCCTTCTTCAGCTTGACAGCATCCCTTTCTTCCGACGTCCACCACCGGGTTCGACAGTGGAGGTGGAGAACATGGTCCACTCGGACTCCATGTCTCCAACCTCCCCCGGGATCTGGGAGAAGCTCTCCCGGAGGTGGGAGTTGAAGACCTCGCGGACAGAGGGTTCCTCCAGTCGTTCCCAGCAGACCCTCACGATACGTTTGGGCCTGCCAGGTCTCACTGGCTTCCTCCCCTCCCAGCGGATCCAACTCACCACCAGGTGGTGATCGGTCGACAGCTCAGCCCCTCTTTTCACTCGAGTGTCCGAGACACGTGGCCGAAGGTCAGATGATACGACTACAAAGTCAATCATCCAGCTCAGGGTGTCCTGGTGCCATGTGCACTTATGGACACCCTTGTGCTTGAACATGGTGTTCGTGATAGACAAACTGTGAGTAGCACAGAAGTCCAACAACTGAACACCACTCGGGTTCAGATGGGGGAGCCCATTCTTCCCGATCACCCCCCTCCAGGTCTCACTGTCGCCGCCCACGTGGGCATTGAAATCCCCCAGGAGACTTTTAATAATAATAATAATAATAATAATAATAATAATAATAATAATAAATAATAATAATAAACAGCGCAATTACAATAGGGTCCTCGTAGGACTTTTTCCTACTCGGGCCCTAATTATGAATGTGGTGGGCATGTTGCAGTTGTGGATGTGTGAAGTTTGTGTGGTGAACTCCTGAATATATTAAAGGTGTCACAAATGGGCTATATTGACTTTACCAGAGAGACGACACAGCAGAGCCCAGAGTTAAACTGGAACTGCAGCGCAAAAGATCAATTACAGACTGAATATGGTTGGGAATATTTGGCTTATTAGAGCTGTAAGACAAGTAATTCCAAGATGAGCTCAGTCACAAAATCATTAAAAATAAATAAATAAATAAATAAATATTGCTTTCTAGCAAGACAGAAGAATGCAGCAAAATAGCCAAAACCTGCATCAGTCAACAAGAAGCACAGAGTGGACCACTTTTAGTGGTCAAAAATCACGTTTGATTCAAAGCAGAGCGAAGTATTTCTGAGCTGATTTTAAGTCTTAAAATGTTATTTGGTGGCTCTGTGTTAAAGCTCGCACAGAACTGCAGTCCTTTCATATAATTATTCATTACAGTTTTGAATCAGCTGCCAACAAGTGCAGTTTTTTTTTTTTCCCAGTTGATGTAATTTTAACACTATTCAGGATTACACTGAGAAAACACTGCTCTTGTGAACCATGCTGAGAGTAACTGGAAGGTTATGGGTTCAAACCCATCATGAACCCATTGTTTATTATACTTCTACTGTATAAGCAATGAACAAATAACTTTAAAGTTCACACAGATGTTAATATAAATATATGCATTTTTTAATTTATTGAAGCAACACTGTAAAATGGTAAAGTAGTCCTGTTATAAAAGTTAAGTTGCTTCCTTAAAAATGGGAGTAATTGTGCTGCTGATGAATCCAGGTTTAGTTTGCTATGATTCAAACTTCCACTGACATGCTGCTTGTATAACTAGGACATAAATTACTGTGCTATAAGACATTTGTTCATTTTGGTCTCCCTGCCAAAGCCAAAGTGATAATTATCCATTATATGACCAAAATTCCACAATTATTTGGCCAGAAAATCACTTACTTGGCCATGAAATCACTTTGTAGTCAGAAAGGTCCAACTGATGCATAAAACACAAGAACAAAGAAACTATATGTGGAGTTCAGATTCTACAATGCTTTACATATGCATGTACGACCAAAAACGGAAGGCAATAAAGAATGATTTGTGTAAGAGCGGAGCTGTATTTACACAGGGGTTTGTGGTTTTGCAGAGCACCATTCCAAATGTACACAGTCAAATAAGACAGACATTTTGTGCAACTGTTGACAAGCTGTTTGTCAGTTCCATTCAAAGGGAAGATTTTTGCAGAGCAGACTCAATGCTAATCGACACATGAATGAAGCCAAGGAGGCGAGTGTATTCAGGACGTGTCCCACTGCAGCCCTCCACTCCCAGAATAGCCTCCAGCTTTACTGTATGTTTGGCTCTTTGTTAGCGCTTCGCCTCTAGCCTCAGCCGGCTGCATTTGTGCTAAAGCGACAACAAAACACTTGTGTTTAAAAGGAAGAACCTGAATCTGATTCAACTTCAGAGGATTAGAGGAACAATGGGGAGCTTGTGCATCCGTGCACACACACATGCACCATCAGCTCCTGCCCGAGTGGGAATGAACTCCTCGGGAAAGGCCAAGACCTCGGCAAGGTAATTAACCGAGGGTGCTTGTTTCACATGGCAGAGTCCATTAAGTGACATGTCACAAGGATGTTGGCGTAAAGGTAGCGTGCACATGCACACACGCACACACCCTGACGTGTTTTCAAACATGGTGGATATAGCAGGAACAATGGCAGAACAGAGCAGCGAAACAAAGTGTCTTTGGCTTCTCCCGGGCTCTCTAACCATCCACTCCCTCATCAGCATCCCCAATAGCTTTCGCATCCAAACATCGATCGGCTCCACTCCCACCCCAGTACCATGATGAGGCACAGAGGCAGGAGTGGATGTGATACCCCTCCATATACCCTCTAATTGTCCTGCATTGGTTTCTGCCACCCAGCAATCCCAGTAAAATGGACCAACACCGATTGATGGAGCAACAATTCTGCTGGCAAAGCTTTAAAACGAGCCCTGAAGTAAGCCTATTAGGCATGGATGACCACACCAGACACTCTGAGAAAGGAGGGTGGATTTAGTGGGAGAGGCTGCATTAGCCGAGGGAGGAAGTGGGTACGCTATGGCCCATAACTGCAACACCAAACAAACCACGAGGGCACCACACACTTGACAGACTACACCTCCTTGTGTGCATGTGAGGACACACGAGTTCACCTACACACACTAAGCATCTACCTTTCTGTGCTTCTCAGAGAATTTCTGCATCTCACTGAAGAGACTTCCACAGTAGCAAACTGAGGTTTATTTCCACTTAACAGACAAGCCAGTGGAAACAAGAGAACCACTCAAGGACCGAGTCAAGAGAGGAATGGGACCAAGAAGGTGGCACAAGTGGCAAAAATAGCAAAAAAAAAAAAAAAAAGGTGTGAAACTACACAGAGGGAAGCAGACAGATCACAGGGTGCTTTGAGATAATATAGTGGCCACCCAGTGGGCGTTCTGGTTTCCTTCCATATCAAATTATGCTTCACTTCTCTCAACAAACTCAGTTCCTGTTGACTCGCTGTTAGTCCCCGGGCAGTGGACTGTGGCTGCACACTGCTCCTAGTGGCAGTGCAGGGCTGTGCAAAATTCATTATATTACAACCATAATTCTGCATCCTATGTCTGAAGTGTCACAGGCCGACTCATAGCCCACGACAAAAAAAAGAGGGCTAATCAAAAGAGTTTATTGTAAATAATAATTAACATAAAGCAAAGATAAGGGAGATGAGGTGTGACATGTCAGTATGTGAGCTGTTTGCAGTGCATGAGTGCATGAGCATATATGTGCAAATATGTCCGAGTGCAAAATCAAACCAACACAACTAAACGAAGGAAAATGTTTTCAAATTACTTTTTATCATTTACATTGAGTGACCTTACTTTTCCTTCTTTCCTTATTATGGGGCAAACTCAGAGAAATCATCTTTCAGGTTTATATCATGCAATTAGACTTCATCCAGCTGCATTTTTTGGTCTGTGGATTCTAATTATTATATGATGTCAATCAATGGTCTTTATTTCATTTTACCTCTGCACAGGACCTCAATTTGAACATTTTCAATTATACTGAACATAGATCTCATAATATTGACCATAATATTGACCCAGATTGTTTTTTTTTCTCAATAACATTATTCATCATTGTAAATATTTTACCGAGGAACAATTTAAAGGTTATTCTTTGTCAAATGGGATATTTTCAAATATACACTTTAATAGTAGGAGTCTCTCTATGAACATTCCAAAAAATTCAGTACTGTTTAAAAATATCCAACAAACATTTTTCAGTTATTGCAATTACTGAGACATGGTTAAAAGATGACCAAGAGCATACTGTTCAGCTTGAGGGATACATTAGATCCAGTCATCAGTGTCAAATTGTTAAAAAAAAAAATGTCATTGTCCTTGGAAAATGTTATGGAATGTATTACAGTTGAAATTAAATGTGAAAAAAAATAATAAATAAAAATAATTATAAGCTGTGTTTATAGAGCTCCTGGTTCAAACATTAATATTCTTGAGGATAAACTGATCGAAATGTATACCGCAATTAAAAGCAATAAGCTTCTATTTGTTTGCGGAGACTTCATTATAGATTTTTTAAATCCACATAGTCAATCACAAATAACAGAATTCATAAATTCTGTGTTTGGTGTGGGACTGTATCGAATAATTACACATTAAAGCAGGATAACTATGAACACATCAACACTTATTGGTAATATATTAACAAACGTTACTGTAGGGAACTTAACGGGTGGATTACTTCTTAGTGATGTCAGTGATCATTTGTCAGTTTTTGCTGCCTTTTATTCATCAGTCGATAAAAATGTTCATCATGAAACTAGTAATTTAATAAGGAAAATAACTGATGCAACTATTGAAAATCTTAGAAAGGACTTAATGCATCAAAACTGGTATGACATTTATATTGAGGACATAGACAAATCATATTCTCTCATATCAAATCATATGAATCCGTTATCTCTATTATTTCCAATTTATATAATAAACACTGCCCATTTGTGCCTAAAGTTGGAAACAAACGAAATGTAGATAATCCATGGATCACAAAGGGGCTACAGAATACATGTAAAAAGAAAACTTATTTTATAAGTAATTTATAAAATTTAGAACTAAGGATGCTGAAAGTAAATAAAAGATATACGAAAACAAATTAACTAACATTATGAGATCTTGTAAGAAGCAGTATTATTGTGATTTATTAAAAAAATAAAACCAATATTAAAGACACTTGGAAGCTTTTAAATGAAATTGTCAAAAAGAAAAAAAAAGTTGTTAAAGATTATCCAGCTTATTTTTACACAACTACAGACACAATATTAAGGCCCAGTCCCACTGGGGAGAGGATTAATTGTGCATGAATTGAGTATACAAATGTTGGGCATTCGTTGTCATCCGCAACAAAAGTGGCCAAAAATGACAGATGTCCCAGTATGAATTACAGATATATTAATAATGTATAGCGAATATATGACAAACAGTCACAGATGTACAGTATAACGCATGTATTGAGCAAACGAATCGGACGCATTACGATTATTACAGATGTATTGACAATGCATTGCGCACGTGTTGCGAGTGCACGGCATCTGCGTTGCGGTCATAAATGAAGTGCATTAGCAAATTGTCCGCAAATCAGATGCAAAGCTGACGTAATACAACGGCTTTATTCGTGGCCATTCTGTATGCAGTCGCTACATCTTATTTTAGTTTGTGATGTTGACGTGATTGGTACACAATATATCCATTTTACACACTTTCCCAGTCCGCTGCCAATCCGTAATACCCTGTCAGCTGCGGATATCAGCGGATAACGGCAGATATACAGCGCATAAATTGAGTATGTATTGAGTATGTATTGAGTATGTATTGAGTATGCACTGAGTATGTACTGAGTATGTACTGAGTATGTATGGAGTATGTAAGGCGGATGTCACCTGCAGCTAAAATTTTGTGCAGCTCAAAAATCCTGGCAACGGAAAAACGTACCTCTGCGGATAATTGCGGATGTGTGCGGTTGTCGGCCGACTCATACAAGCATGTTTCACGGATATTGCAGATGTTTAGCGAATATGAACCAATCCTGTGCACAATTCATATGCAAATCTTCCTAAACGCCGGTGGGACTGGGCCTTTAAGGAAAATAAACCTATTAAATGACCACTTCAATGATTATTTTGTTAATGTGGGTTAAAAAATTAGCTAATTCAATTGTGTGAAGGACTGGAAACAAGAGAAAGTTCAAGCTGACATCAACCTACTGAGTCTGCAGGAGCCGGAAAACTTGCATGTTACACACCAACAATTTTTCCACTCAAACCACTTCCATCAAAACCACCAATACAGTAGTTTTGTCCACAATGTGTGGTAAAATCACGGCCGCCATTTAACGTGTTAGTAAATCTTTCCCAACCGCCTCGCCCAGAGAAGCTTTCTCCTGCCACATTTTAGTGCAGAAACAACTTTCTTTCTTTCTTTCTTTCTTTCTTTCTTTCTTTCTTTCTTTCTTTCTTTCTTTCTTTCTTTCTTTCTTTCTTTCTTTCTTTCTTTCTTTCTTTCTTTCTTTCTTTCTTCCTTCCTCCAAAGGTTCAGAGTCCCATCCACCGAGAAATACATGTGCTTGTATCAGCACAGAGCAGTGGTGGGCAGAGTTCCGCTAATCCGCTAACTGCTAATGATCAAAGCTAACTTTTTTTTTAGCAGATTAGCTTTTCAGCTAAGTTCAAAAACCGTCAGTGGACCAATTAACTTCTGATACATTTGGTTCCAATGACGTTTACACTGCTAATTTTTTTTTTTTTACATAGTAACGGTGAAAAACATTTATAAATCCTGTTGGCTCCTGTCTGCTATGTATTTTGCAGCAGTGAGGCAGCTAAGAGGAGCTGAGCTCAACTCTGCCCCAGCAGAAGGGGCCTGGCTGCCAGGCTGCTACAGAAAAAAACAAAAAAGCAAAAACAAAAGTCATTACCAATGACAGCATACAGCGTCCAGCTGTGTGTGTCAATATTCAAAACTTCAGAATTAGTGCATTATTGTAAAATTAAAAGATATGTGTTATATTTTCACATTGTACAAATGACAGACTTGACATTAATGTAGTCAAACTATCCGGATTAATTTGGTTTATAAATCAAAAATCATAAGTCAAACCTGCTTTGCTTTTTAAGATGTCGGCCTCATGGCTGGACCACTGTATGCTGTGAAGGATAATGATGCTTCTCTACAGCAGTGGACAAGGCCACTGATCTGAATATAATACTGGATAGTTCATTGGCCCACACGCTCCGTACAAACCATTGAAGCAAACTGGGGGCCATATGACCACTTGCATGTTATGCAGACCGCACATAGACTGCTTATGAGAACATCAACAATTTGGAGTAATAACTGAGCTGATTCTCTCATTTTCTTATTTTTGTTCTCCAGATAATGTAACCGTCATCCCTCCTAATCTATGTCTGCCACGATTAGCTGTTTCATTTATTTCCTTTCTTTCTTTTAGTATTTTGACACATTCTCATACAGCTTGGGACTCTGGCAAGGGCGGACACATCTCTTCCTCTCTCCCTTATTTCTGCTCCAACCTTCAAAGTCCCTACTTCACCAGACTGTGAATTCTTCAAAGTATATTGGATTAACGATGGAATTGATCAGCTGGTCTCTGAATGCTATTGACACCATTTTTTCTACAAGAAGATCAGGGACAGGGGACCCTGCATGCCCAGATGGGACTTACCCTGCGGGCTATGTTCTGGATGCCTGGGAGACGTGGCGAATCACATGCTTTGTGCCATTCTCTATGGAGGACATTGAGGATTTATTTATATTTGGTTTCATAGTAGGAGGGCTGGCACTTATTGGCTTATGTGCTGCCCTGACCTATTGGAAAATGGGCAAGACGGCTGCCACCAGAACCATGACCCTTCACCTGTCTGTCATGATTAATGAGTTGGGCATGGTGATGCATTCTCAGACTGCGGTGGATGGTATCTCAGAGAAAATGCGCACCTTACAGATGAAGATGAAGCTTTCAGAGAGCGAGGAATATATTGGGATCTGGTTTGTTCATGTGAGACTATAAAAGTGTTTTTCACTGCGCAACCACAAACACGGCAGGCTTATCAGCCTCTGAAGGATAAAATGCCCCATTGTATTCCTCCAGAAGAATGTTTACAGCCTTGGGAAACATTCCGCTGCCTGTTATCTTCTCTAACTCCCACATGGACAGAAAAACAACTGACTCACACAAGGACAAGAGACTGAAGCATGCTCCACATCATTCCTACCCCCCTCCTGTCCTCATCCACCACACCATCCCGGCCCCCGCTCATGCCGCTCCATGCCCCCTCCGGGGGCTGCGCAGGTTTAACAGCAGTAGGTCCCCGTTCCCCCCAAGATAGCGGCGGCGTGACTCCTGTTGCTGCGGCTACCACACACTCACATCGCCTCAATTTGGAAAACGGACTGTTTCAAGTTTAGTGCACATAAACAATGTCAAATGTATATGTGTTGTCTTTAATTCTGATGTGTGCAGTTACTGTAAACAAGTAATAATTGTGGATTAATTGCTGTATCTTGTCTGTGGCAATTTGAGTGTGGACGTAATCTCATTGTTGCACTTGTAATGACAATGACAATAAATCTCATCCATCCATCCATCCATCTTCCCTTCTATTCTCAATCACTTATATCTCACTGGGACAAATACTCAGTTCTAAAAAAATTATGATTTTTTTTTAATCAAAGTTTGTACAAATGTGTAATCATCAGCAAGCTTACACACACACACACACACACACATATATATATATATATATATATGCACACACACACACTCAACAAAAATATAAACGCAACACTTTTGGTTTTGCTCCCATTTTGTACGAGATGAACTCAAAGATCTAAAACTTTTTCCACATACACAATATCACCATTTCCCTCAAATATTGTTCACAAACCAGTCTAAATCTGTGATAGTGAGCACTTCTCCTTTGCTGAGATAATCCATCCCACCTCACAGGTGTGCCATATCAAGATGCTGATTAGACACCATGATTAGTGCACAGGTGTGCCTTAGACTGTCCACAATAAAAGGCCACTCTGAAAGGTGCAGTTTTGTTTTATTGGGGGGGGATACCAGTCAGTATCTGGTGTGACCACCATTTGCCTCATGTAGTGCAACACATCTCCTTCGCATAGAGTTGATCAGGTTGTCAATTGTGGCCTGTGGAATGTTGGTCCACTCCTTTTCAATGGCTGTGCGAAGTTGCTGGATATTGGCAGGAACTGGTACACGCTGTCATATACGCTGGTCCAGAGCATCCCAAACATGCTCAATGGGTGACATGTCCGGTGAGTATGCCGGCCATGCAAGAACTGGGACATTTTCAGCTTCCAAGAATTGTGTACAGATCCTTGCAACATGGGGCCGTGCATTATCCTGCTGCAACATGAGGTGATGTTCTTGGATGTATGGCACAACAATGGGCCTCAGGATCACATCACGGTATATCTGTGCATTCAAAATGCCATCAATAAAATGCACCTGTGTTCTCCGTCCATAACAGATGCCTGCCCATACCATAACCCCACCGCCACCATGGGCCACTCGATCCACAACACTGACATCAGAAAACCGCTCACCCACACGACGCCACACACGCTGTCTGCCATCTGCCCTGAACAGTGTGAACCGGGATTCATCCATGAAGAGAACACCTCTCCAACATGCCAAACGCCAGCGAATGTGAGCATTTGCCCACTCAAGTCGGTTACGACGACAAACTGGAGTCAGGTCGAGACCCCGATGAGGACGACAAGCACGCAGATGAGCTTCCCTGAGACGGTTTCTGACAGTTTGTGCAGAAATTCTTTGGTTATGCAAACTGATTGTTTCAGCAGCTGTCCGAGTGGCTGGTCTCAGACGATCTTGGAGGTGAACATGCTGGATGTGGAGGTCCTGGGCTGGTGTGGTTACATGTGGTCTGCGGTTGTGAGGCTGGTTCGATGTACTGCCAAATTCTCTGAAACGCCTTTGGAGACGGCTTATGGTAGAGAAATGAACATTCAATACACGAGCAAAAGCTCTGGTTGACATTCCTGCTGTCAGCATGCCAATTGCACACTCCCTCAAATCTTGTGACATCTGTGGCATTGTGCTGTGTGATAAAACTGCACCTTTCAGAGTGGCCTTTTATTGTGGGCAGTCTAAGGCACACCTGTGCACTAATCATGGTGTCTAATCAGCATCTTGATATGGCACACCTGTGAGGTGGGATGGATTATCTCAGCAAAGGAGAAGTGCTCACTGTCACAGATTTAGACTGGTTTGTGAACAGTATTTGAGGGAAATGGTGATATTGTGTATGTGGAAAAAGCTTTAGATCTTTGAGTTCATCTCATACAAAATGTGAGCAAAACCAAAAGTGCTGCGTTTACATTTTTGTTGAGTGTATATATATATATATATATATATATATAAAAGTCATGATGGATAACATCAACCCAGTCTCACGGTATGTTGTGATTCAGCTGCACAAAATATCAATCATTCCGTGACGGCTGCATGAAATTAAAAGTGAGGTGGGGGGGGGGGGGGGTCGGGTGGTTAAGGTTAGGGTTGGGGTAGGAGTAGGGTTAGTAACAGTGAGGTAAAAAAAAAAAACCCTATCACAAAAATTTGAATCATTTCGTGATGGGATTCCCCCCCCCCCCCCCCCAAAAAAAAAAAAAAAAAAAAAAAAAAAAAAACGTGAGACTGGGCTGATAATATATCAAGAGTGGATTTTTTTTTTATAGTTGTACTGAAATAATAGAACAATACTTATCTAGCTACAGGAGAGTTGGTTTTCCCTTGCAATGTTAATATTTAGACCACACAGCTCTATGAGCTTCAGCCTAATATTAGTAATAAAGCTCATAGCAACAACACCTAAAGCTCCAAAACTATGCACAAGTAGACCTAATAAATGTCTTAAAATAGTTTGTCCAACGCAAAAGTCAACATGTGGGTACACACAAGCCACGCCAGCTATTATTATTATTATTATTATTATTATCTTTGCCTATATGCTGGAATAATTGTGAGAACTCTTCAGATTATTGTTCATTACTTCCAATTTCAATCATACTCACAGGTGAAATGTTCATCCACAGCCTTTGAACTGGCAATTTGCGCAGTTTATAGCTGCACATGAAGGTACTGTTTTACAAAATCACAAAGAATAAAGCTGCATGTGCCTGGTAAAAAATCAACAGAAAAGAGCGTTCAGGAGCGTGACATGGGAGTGGTAATATGGTGTTGGTTTGCTTCATAAATATTGGCCAATGAGCGATCCAGTGTTACATAGAGATCAGTGGGTGGGCACACAAACACAGAAGTGCTGACTCATTGGTTGTGTTTGGGTTTGCGGTTGCCTTTGATTGTATCAGAAGTGTTGCCGGTGTTTAAACTCAAAATTGGCTTGTCAGTATCTGAGAGTGTACCGATGACAATACTGAAAGTTATTGGTTAGCGGTTAGCTGTAGCTTCCAATAAATGTTTTGGTGGTTTATCAGTTTAGAGTTATACAAGATAACTTTTCAGTTAGCTGATTAGCAGTTATCGAAGCTAAGGTTTTGGTTAGCTGTGCCCACCACTGCCACAGAGACAATGCAGCACACACAAACTGATGTGTAGCCAAGATTATCTCCATTACAACAATTTTTCTTTTTTTCCCCTTGAACATTTCATATAAAATCTATAAATATGTGCAATTTATCCCATCACTCATAAGGTAATAACCCCTAGAAGCAGGTTAGCTGGAACTGTCCTCTATCAGATCCTTTTTCTTGCCTTTTAAACTTGCAATTCTGTCCATTAACCAGCGTTTCAGTTCTGGTACCGTTGCTGCCTCGAATGGTGAGTTAATAACAGCTCCAGGTACATCTTCTGAGTCCAATATTGGCTTAAAAGTATCGCATCTCTCTTTGTTTACATCCATAGATGCCGGCTGTAGGCATACAGACTATCCCATAATGCACTGCGTGAGGGCTACTTCCAGGCATGCACACTGACACATTAGAAATGTTCACTTATCCATCACCTGGCTTGTGTAAAAAAAAAAGAGAGAAAAAGAAAAACTAGTTGTAAAACTGATTAGTATGAACAACAATCACATTATTTACTTTGTCCACTAACATACAGTATGTCCTCTTGAAATGGAGATACTGTGGACAGTAATGGTTGGAATTCCTAAACAGTCAATGAAATATTTTAAAAATGAAAATCTAAACAGTGCGCATGTGTGTCCATGTGCACAGGCAGCAGTGCACGGCCGAGGGTGGTGACGGATGGATCTGTGCCCACAGCCCTATGAGCTGCTATTACGATGCCCAGAGCAGCACTGCAATTAAATGAGCAAAGGCCTGGATGCTAAGACCAGAGAGCAGCAGCCGGAGAGCTTTGGGCTGAACTGAACACTGTGCTGATTTGTGCACCGAGAAGAGGGCCATGTATTTTTAATCAATGTCAAAGTGATGAAGTGTGCATTTGCCTCAAAAAAATCCCCTGACAAACACAAATAGAGAAAGACAAACTCCCCAAGGGGTCCCTTTGTGCACATGCAAAGACCAGAGAGACCAACCCAGCGAACAACACGCACAGCACCCCCACATGACTGAAAGAGCTTCAACTTGGAATACAACTATCATTTTAATAACATCAAATAGCGTTCCGATAAGTGATCAGCAGACCAATAATTAGAAATTGGCGAATCCAAGGCCATTCCTCAAGACAGACATATGCTGACGTTTCTGCAGGTTATCTAGTATTGGGAATCATTCCTGAAGCATAAACAAGTCAGGGAGAGAGGTTGGCTGCCCTCCAACAGCTTGTCTCCTCAATTTTACAGGCCTGTTTTCCCCTTTCAGCCAATTCAGCCCCAAATATCGATCAGTGGAGAAGTGGAGAGAGAGAGAGAGACAGAGAGGAGAGAGAGAGAGAGAGAGAGAGAGAGAGAGAGAGAGAGAGAGAGAGAGAGAGAGAGAGAGACAGAGACAGAGACAGAGACAGACAAGAGAGAGAGAGGGACAGAGAGAGAGACAAACAGAGAGAGAGACAGACAGGCAGAGAAGAGGAAGAGACAGGGAGACAAGACAGAAGACACAGGACAGAGAGGACAGAAGAGGGACAGACAGACAGACAGAGAAGAGAAGACAGAGAGAAGAGAGACAGAGAGACAGAGAGAGGACAGACAGACAGAGAGAAGAGACAGACAGACAGAGACAGAGACAGAGAAAGAGAGACAGAGAAAGACAGAGAGAGAGACAGAGAGAGCGAGACAGAGAGAGAGAGACAGACAGACAGAGACAGAGCGAGAGAGAGACAGAGAAGAGAGAGACAGGGACAGAGACAGACAGACAGAGAGAGAGAGACAGACAGAGAGCGAGACAGACAGACAGAGAAAGAGAGACAGAGAGAGAGAGACAGCGAGAGAGCGAGACAGAGAGAGAGAGAGACAGACAGACAGAGAGCGAGACAGAGAGAGAGCGAGAGACAGACAGACAGAGAGAGAGAGAGACAGAGAGAGAGAGAGAGAGACAGAGACAGAGAGAGAGTCAGAGAGCCTGAACACCTAAATGCAAGAGAAGGGGTAGAAAAAAAAACAGAAAAGGGGAATTAGAGATGGGATGGGGAGAGAAGGAGGAAAGAAGGAAACTGAGGCTAAGGAAGTGGTATTTGGAGAAACTGCAGAAACCTTTTTTGTGTATGCCCCCCCCCCCCCACACACACACAGTCATGTGACATAAGGTGTGATGTGAGTGAGGTTGAGTTGAAGCATCCCAGTGACAATAGTTATATTTTCAGAAATGCTCACAAACTGCTCGAGCTGATTTGAAGTCTTGAACAGAGCTTTCATCATTCTCACTTTTCTTCTTCAATTAAGAGAGAAGAGCTCGGCCCCTTGCAATTATTAATTGATTTTAATTCATTCCCCACTTTTGAGATTGGTGCAGTTGGCTTTTAAACAACAAATCCATGCATTGCAATGCATCAACTTTTTCATCCGTCCACATCTACTGCAGAAGCAAGAAAGATCATAGAGGTGTGAAAGGGTGAGTTCATGCTGAATGTGCATCCCTCACAAACAGACATCTGATACTGAAAGCAATGGCACCGTAATCAGATCATCAACCCAAAGACCATTGACCTAAAGGGAAAGCTCAGTGATCCCTGACTGAAGCGCGGCACATTAAGGAGGCTTCTGGATGGCTGCTTCAGAATTATGGGACCACAGACCATGAGCAGGCGGCGTGTGGGCATAAAGGAAGCCACAACTGCAATTCTGTGATGCATTATTCTCATAAGTTCTCTCAGCTTTTATTGGACTCTTTACAGTCCTGGACTCCGCTGCACTGCGTGTAATCTGACAAGAGCCTTTAAGGGCTTGATGCAATTACACAAAATTAAATTACAAGACATTGGGTGTGCCAAAGCAGTCTGCCTTATCAAAAGGACCATTTGGAATGCTACTCAGAACATGCCAGATGGATGTGGCTGAAAACTTGGGATGATCTTCAACATGGGAGGCAAGCTGATCACTTTCCATGAAACTGACAGTCTCCAGCAGCTGGGTTGGGGGCGCGAAAGGCATAAGGGGGAGAGTCAACAGGCCGCCTGTACATAGGTTTACACATGATAAAATATTCATTTGCTAAGTGGTCCAGAATTTTGCCCTTTGAGAGGTTCATGCATTGTTTAGGGAGCAGCACAGCGGCGGAGGCATGAGGCGGATGGTGACTGAGAAAGTACTTGATAATGGGGCCAAACAGGAGAGCTGATTTATGTGCACAGTCACCTCGGCAAAAGAGAAGGAGAGAGACAGAAAAGGGAAGAGTGTTTTGCAGGTGCTCTATTGTCAAAAGCGGTTCGCCTCGTCTGCGACGGGCCACGTTTGGCACAGCCATCTCCGTGCCTTTTCTCTCTACCTGTATTGTATCTGCGGCATTTTAATCGTGTGTGTTCTCAAATGCCGATTAAGACGAAGTTACAAGTCACCCTGGGATGGGTGTTTTTTTGGCGAAGCAGCGGGTGGCGGGCTGCAGAAGACTGTCCCATAACAATGACTGATCAGTGGCAAGTGCTGCTGACAGCAACACAGTGCCCCCGTCTGTGGCACAACACCGGCAAACAGAGTGATACTGTCATCAGAGCGTTCTTAATCTGAAGAGCGAGCTGCAATGTGGTTGCTTGTTTGATAAATTTCTGTCTCATTTGTGCTGAAAGCACAACACACATAAGGAACCAAAACAGTAGCAACAAAACAACTACATAAAAATCCTTTGAAATGGACCGTGGTGCGCTGGAACTGACTAAAATGTCTGATTGTCTGTGCACAGCGGGCCTCAGTCCTTCACTCCACCATAATGCAGTGGCCCCTCCTTACTTCCCACAACACAGCAACAGCTTGGGCTAATGCTCAGGCCAGAAGTGGTCGCCGCAGTCCCAGCAAACACAATCCAATCTTTAACCTCTTTACAGTGTGCATGATATACTTTGCAAGCAGGGGCCAAGGGTTTATCCATTATGAATGAGACCCATATTACTCCAGGCATTAGCAATGTATGAGCTGGGCTTTAGAAACACAGTCTGGCTTTTTTTCTGCCTGCCTCCCTGCCACTCCTTCCTCGCTGTTTTTTTTCCTTTCCAAGCCACGTGTTGCTGCTCTCACACAGCCTCCCCAGGACATCCTGACTCTTGCCTGACAGCGCATATGCGCTAAGGACCCGCCTGTCCGATTGGCAGCTCCTTGAACGCACAGAGTTTGAAGAAGCGGGGCCGCGCCTGGGGCTGCGAACACCACTGATCTCAGCTTTGCTCACTCCACAGCTCATCATTCTAACCTGAAAGACCCGCGACTCAGCTTGTTCACGAGTGCTGCCTGTCTTCTTCAGTCTGATTCAGTGCATCTACTGCATCTGTGATGATATCTGATTTCTCAAAGCCAGCCAGCTGAAACTTTAATGAAGACATACCATCAGAAAAATACCTTGATGCAGAATATACCACTGTGCTACTCTAAGCATTACATATGTAGCACCATTCTATAATACTTATACTTTGGAATGGGAGGGTGCTTTGGGTCCCATCTCCAATTAAAGGTATTAGGAGCTTCAGAACATGCAGTGTGGAATGCTGTCCTGGTAAGTGAATTTAGATTCAGGAACATTTGTTGTCAACATATAACACTTTTATTTAATTTCTAACAACAAAAACACATTAACAAAACCCCACATTTGCTAAAAGGCAAACAAATTAGAACAATAAAAACAACCCACATGTATGTATACCCAAACTCTTAAAAGGATAAACCCACTTTTCCGACTCCCCTTGAACACAACACACCCGGGACCACACACACCACCAACACACACCAGTCAACTTTCAATTTCAACTTCAATTTATTTTCAGTTTATAGCACCAAATCACAACAAAGTTGCCTCAAGGCGCTTCACACAAGTAAGGTCTAACCTTACTAACCCCCAGAGCAACAGCGGTAAGGAAAAACTCCCTCTGAGGAAGAAACCTCAAGCAGACCAGACTCAAAAGGGTGACCCTCTGCTTGGGCCATGCTACAGACACAAATTACAGAACAATTCACAAAGTGAATATACAGGAATGTTGCGGTGCGCAGGACAGGAGGGTTTCAGAAACGAGACACCACACCCATCTCTGGATGGAGCTGCACATCAAACAGAGAGATAAAAAAAAAACAGAATCAGGCATCAGAAAGACACCAAATACAGTATAATTTGTCAGCATTTAGCAACAAGAAAAACAGTAAATACTAAGGTGATTGCTGGCAATAGCCCTAAGCTTCACTAAAAGACCCAGAATTTAAATAAAGTTGAGGCTGCGGCCCGCTCCGTTTACTAATAAAAATAATTAAAAGAGACACGAAGCCAATGAAGAGATGCCAAAATGGGTGTAGTGTGGTCAAACTTTCTGCTTACTGTCAAAAGTCTGGCAGTTGGAGATCCCTGATGCTGGACTGCGGTAAACCAGAAATAAGAGATTGCAGTAGTCCAACCTAGAAGAGACAAATGCATGAATCAGGGTCTAAGCATCAGTCATAGACAGGATGAGACCGAATCTTCGCTTTATCCCGCAGGTGGAAGAAAGCAATCCTCGTAATATCTCTAATGTAGAGGTCAAAGGACAACGTAGGATCAAACAATTACCCCAAGGTTCTTCACCTTTGTCAGTGTGATGTCTTGCCCTCACACCAATCCAGGCGAGAGGAACTTATGGAACACATAACTTGCCATGCAGGCCAGTCCCTGGCCTGCATACAGAATCCACCCATTGTCCGCTTTGTGTGCGTTGAACTACTCGGGTCATCATACAATACCGTGGACACGTCCCAATGAAAACTCTGTGTTGCAACAAACCTCCATTTGTTCATTTATATAGCGCCAAATCACAACAGAAGGCGCTTCACACAAGTAAAGTCTAGCCTTACCAACCCCCAGAGCAGCAGTGGTAAGAAAAACTCACTCTAAGGAAGAAACCTCAAGCAGGCCCGACAAAGGGGTGACCCTCTGCTTGGGCCATGCTACAGACATAAATTATAAAACAGACGCAAAATTACAGACGTGTTGGAATAGGCCATATCTCTCCTCCACTAGTCTCGGCGGTGCCTCCAGCTGCTCTGAATGCATCTGTCTGCCTGCTCAAGGTTGTTGGCTGTCCCATCTTGCTGTCTGGTGTTCCTATCAGCTATCAGTCGCGGTGAGAGCGTCTCCTCTGTCTGATCGCCCACGAACAGTGTGCCGAGTTTGTGTCCGGGGTAAGTGTTCTCTGTGCGGAGTCGAAACTCCTGTCCATCCACTCAAACTCCCGAGCGAGAGAGGAAAAGATTTCTGTCATCGACGGAGCTTCCTCCATTGAAGCACACACCTCCCATCCAAGCGTGTCCTCTCTTCAGTTGTCCCAAG